>NC_092724.1:169236785-169326138 GCF_047496885.1 Scyliorhinus torazame
TGAAATTGGGTTATTTGAACCCATTTGCATCCAGTTAACAGGCTGAGCAACCGATTCACCAGGCCCAGTGATGCTCCCCCCCAGGCCCCCGTGATGCTCCCACCCCCCAGGCCCCCATGGTGCTCCCCCCCAGACCCCCGTGATGCTCCCAACCCCCAGGCCCCCATGGTGCTCCCCCCCCAGACCCCCGTGATGCACCCCCCCCCCCAGGCCCCCATGGTGCTCCCCCCCAGGCCCCTGTGATGCTCCCCCCCCCCAGGTCCCCGTGATGCGCCCCCCCCAGGCCCCCGTGATGCACCCCCCCCCAGGCCCCCATGGTGCTCCCCCCCAGGCCCCTGTGATGCTCCCCCCCCCCCAGGTCCCCGTGATGCACCCCCCCAGGTCCCCGTGATGCACCCCCCCCCAGGCCCCTGTGATGCTCCCCCCCCCCCCCAGGTCCCCGTGATGCACCCCCCCCCAGGTCCCCGTGATGCACCCCCCCAGGTCCCCGTGATGCTCCCACCCCCCAGGCCCCCATGGTGCTCCCCCCCCAGGCCCCCGTGATGCTCCCACCCCCCAGGCCCCCATGGTGCTCCCCCCCCCAGGCCCCCGTGATGCTCCCACCCCCCAGGCCCCCATGATGCCCCCTCCAGACCCCCGTGATGCAACCCCCCCCAGGCCCCCGTGATGCACCCCCCCCCCCCAGGCCCCCGTGATGCACCCCCCCCCCCAGGCCCCCGTGATGCACCCCCCCCCAGGCCCCCGTGATGCACCCCCCCCCCCAGGCCCCCGTGATGCACCCCCCCCCCCAGGCCCCCGTGATGCACCCCCCCCCAGGCCCCCGTGATGCACCCCCCCCCCCAGGCCCCTGTGATGCACCCCCCCCAGGTCCCCGTGATGCACCCCCCCAGGTCCCCGTGATGCTCCCCGCCCCAGGCCCCCGTGATGCTCCCCGCCCCAGGCCCCCGTGATGCTCCCCGCCCCAGGCCCCCGTGATGCTCCCCCGCCCCCCGTGATGCCCCCCCACCCAGGCCCCCGTGATGCTACCCCCCCATCCCCAGGCCCCCGTGATGCTCCCACACCCCAGGCCCCCATGATGCTCCACCCTCCTGGCCCCATCAAACAGTGTAGAGGAGGCTTTACTCTGTATCTAACCTCGTGCTGTACCTGTCCTGGGAGTGTTTGATGGGGACAGTGTAGAGGGAGCTTTACTCTGTATCTAACCTCGTGCTGTACCTGTCCTGGGAGCGTTTGATGGGGACAGTGTAGAGGGAGCTTTACTCTGTATCTAACCCCGTGCTGTACCTGTCCTGGGAGTGTTTTATGAGGACAGTGTAGAGGGAGCTTTACTCTGTATCTAACACCGTGCTGTACCTGTCCTGGGAGAGTTTGAAGGGGACAGTGTAGAGGGAGCTTTGCTCTGTACCTAACCCTGTGCTGTACCTGTCCTGGGAGTGTTTGATGGGGACAGTGTAGAGGGAGCTTTACTCTGTATCTAACCCCGTGCTGTACCTGTCGGGGGAGTGTTTGATGAGGACAGTGTAGAGGGAGCTTTATTCTGTATCTAACCCCGTACTGTACCTGTCCTGGGAGTGTTTGATGGGGACAGTGTAGAGGGAGTTTGCTCTGTGTCTAACCCCGTGCTGTACTAGTCCTGGGAGTGTTTGATGGGGACAGTGCAGAGGGAGCTTTACTCTGTATCTAACCCCGTGCTGTATCTGTCCTGGGAGTGTTTGATGGGGACTGTGTAGAGGAAGCTTTATTTAACCCCGCGAAGTACCTGTCCTGGGAGTGTTTGATGGGGACAGTGTAGAGGGAGTTTTATTTTGTATCTAACCACGTGCTGTACCTGTCCTGGGAGTTTTTGATGGGGAAAGTGCAGAGGGAGCTTTACTCTGTATCTAACACTGTGCTGTACCTGCCCTGGAAGTGTTTGACGGAAATAGTGTAGAGGGAGCTACACTCTGTGTCTAACTCCGTGCTGTACCTGTCCTGGGAGTGTTTGATGCAGACAGAGTCGAGGGAGCTTGACTCTGTGTCTAACCCCGTGCTGTACCTGTCCTCGGAGTGTTTGATGGGGACATTGTAGAGGGAGCTTTACTCTGTATCTAACCCCGTGCTGTACCTGTCCTGGGAGTGTTTGATGGGGACAGTGTAGAGGGAGCTTTACGCTGTATCTAACCCCGTGCTGTACCTGTCCTGGGACTGTTTGATGGGGACAGTGTAGAGGGAGCTTTACTCTGTGTCTAACCCCGTGCTGTACCTGTCCTGGGAGTGTTTGATGGGGACAGTGTAGAGGGAGCTTGACTCTGTATCTAACCCCGTGCTGTGCCTGTCCTCGGAGTGTTTTATGGGGACATTGTAGTGGGAGCTTTACGCTGTATCTAACCCCGTGCTGTACCTGTCCTGGGACTGTTTGATGGGGACAGTGCAGAGGGAGCTTTACTCTGTATCTAACCCCGTGCTGTATCTGTCCTGGGAGTGTTTGATGGGGACTGTGTAGAGGAAGCTTTATTTAACCCCGTGAAGTACCTGTCCTGGGAGTGTTTGATGGGGACAGTGCAGAGGGAGATATCCACTGTATCTAAGCCCGGGCTGTCCCTGTCCTGGGAGTGTTTGATGGGGACACTGTGTTGAGGGAGCTTTACTCTGTATCTAACCCCGTGCTGTACCTGTCCTGGGAGTGTTTGATGGGGACAGTGTAGAGGGAGCTTTACTCTGTATCTAACCCCGTGCTGTACCTGTCCTGGGAGTGTTTGATGGGGACAGTGTAGAGGAAGTTTTATTTTGTATCTAACCGCGTGCTGTACCTGTCCTGGGAGTTTTTGATGGGGAAAGTGCAGAGGGAGCTTTACTCTGTGTCTAATCCCGTGCTGTACCTGTCCTGGAAGTGTTTGATGGGGACAGTGTAGAGGGAGCTTTACTCTGTATCTAACACTGTGTTGTACCTGCCCTGGAAGTGTTTGACGGAAATAGTGTAGAGGGAGCTTTACTCTGTGTCTAACTCCGTGCTGTACCTGTCCTGGGAATGTTTGATGGGGACAGAGTCGAGAGAGCTTGACTCTGTGTCTAACCCCGTGCTGTACCTGTCCTCGGAGTGTTTGATGGGGACATTGTAGAGGGAGCTTTACTCTGTATCTAACCCCGTGCTGTACCTGTCCAGGGACTGTTTGATGGGGACAGTGTAGAGGGAGCTTTACTCTGTATCTAACGCCGTGCTGTGCCTGTCCTCGGAGTGTTTGATGGGGACATTGTAGAGGGAGCTTTACGCTGTATCTAACCCCGTGCTGTACCTGTCCTGGGACTGTTTGATGGGGACAATGTAGAGGGAGCTTTACTCTGTGTCTAACCCCGTGCTGTACCTGTCCTGGGAGTGTTTGATGGGGACAGTGTAGAGGGAGCTTGACTCTGTATCTAACCCCGTGCTGTGCCTGTCCTCGGAGTGTTTTATGGGGACGTTGTAGTGGGAGCTTTACTCTGTATCTAACCCCGTGCTGTACCTGTCCTGGGAGTGTTTGATGGGGACAGTGCAGAGGGAGCTTTACTCTGTATCTAACCCCGTGCTGTACCTGTTCTGAGAGTGTTTGATGGGGACAGTGTAGAGGGAGCTTTACTCTGTATCTAACCCCGTGCTGTACCTGTCCTGGGACTGTTTGATGGGGACAGTGTAGAGGGAGCTTTACTCTGTATCTAACCCCGTGCTGTACCTGTCCTGGGACTGTTTGATGGGGACAGTGTAGAGGGAGCTTTACTCTGTATCTAACCCCGTGCTGTACCTGTCCTGGGAGTGTTTGATGGGGACAGTGTAGAGGGAGCTTTACTCTGTATCTAACCCCGTGCTGTACCTATCCTGGGAGTGTTTGATGGCGACAATGTAGAGGAAGCTTTACTCTGTATTTAACCCTGTGCTGTACCTGTCCTAGAAGTACTTGACGGGGACAGTGTAGAGGAAGATACCCACTGTATCTAACCCCGTGCTGTACCTGTCCTGGGAGGTTTTGATGGGGACAGAGTCGAGGGAGCTTTACTCTGTGTCTAACCCGGTGCTGTACCTGTCCTGGGAGTGTTTGATGGGGACTGTGCAGAGGAAGCTTTATTTAACCCCGTGAAGTACCTGTCCTAGAAGTACTTGACGGGGACAGTGTAGAGGAAGATACCCACTGTATCTAACCCCGTGCTGTACCTGTCCTGGGAGGTTTTGATGGGGACAGAGTCGAGGGAGCTTTAATCTGTGTCTAACCCCGTGCTGTACCTGTCCTGGGAGTGTTTGTTAGGGACAGTGTAGAGGGAGCTTTACTCTGTATCTAACCCCGTGCTGTACCTGTCCTGGTAGTGTTTGATGGGGACATTGTGGAGTGAGCTTTACGCTGTATGTAACCCCGTGCTGTACCTGTCCTGGGACTGTTTGATGGGGACAGTGTAGAGGGAGGTTTACTCTGTAGAATCTCCGTGCTGTACCTGTCCTGGGACTGATTGATGGGGACAGTGCAGAGGGAGCTATACTCTGTATCTAACCCCATGCTGTACCTGTCCTGGGAGTGTTTGATGGGGACAGTGTAGAGGGAGTTATATTTTGTATCTAACCCCGTGCTGTACCTGTCCTGGGAGTGTTTGATGGGGACAGTGCAGAGGGAGCTTTACACTATATCTAATCCCATGCTGTACCTGTCCTGGGAGTGTTTGAACGGGACTGTGTAGAGGGAGATATCCTCTGTATCTAACCCCGTGCTGTACCTGTCCTGGGAGTGTTTGATGGGGACAGTGTAGAGGGAGCTTTGCTCTGTGTCTAACCCCGTGCTGTACCTGTCCTGGGAGTGTTTGATGGGGACATTGTAGAGTGAGCTTTACGTTGTATCTAACCCCGTGCTGTACCTGTCCTGTGACTGTTTGATGAGGACAGTGTAGAAGGAGCTTTACTCTGTATCTCACCCTTTGCTGTACCTGTCCTGGGACTGATTGATGGGGACAGTGTAGAGGGAGCTTCACTCTGTATCTAACCCCGAGCTGTATCTGTCCTGGGAGTGTTTGATGGGGACTGTACAGAGGAAGCTTTATTTAACCCCGTGAAGTACCTATCCTGGAAGTATTTGATGGGGACAGTGTAGAGGGAGATATCCTCTGTATCTAAGCCCGTGCTGTCCCTGTCCTGGGAGTGTTTGATGGGGACAGTGTCGAGGGAGCTTTACTCTGTATCTAACACCGTGCTGTACGTGTCCTGGGAGTGTTTGATGGGGACAGTGTAGAGGGAGTTTTATTTTGTATCTAACCCCGTGCTGTACCTGTTCTGGGAGTGTTTGATGGGGACAGTGCAGAGGGAGCTTTACTCTATATCTAATCCCATGCTGTACCTGTCCTGGGAGTGTTTGAACGGGACTGTGTAGAGGGAGATATCTTCTGTATCTAACCCCGTGCTGTACCTGTCCTGGGAGTGTTTGATGGGGACAGTGTAGAGGGAGCTTTACTCTGTGTCTA
Source organism: Scyliorhinus torazame (assembly GCF_047496885.1). NCBI lineage: Eukaryota > Metazoa > Chordata > Chondrichthyes > Carcharhiniformes > Scyliorhinidae > Scyliorhinus > Scyliorhinus torazame. Next base: position 169,242,237 of record NC_092724.1, read on the forward strand.
ACCCCGTGCTGTACCTGTCCTGGGAGTGGTTGATGGGGACAGTGTAGAGGGAGCTTTACTCTATATCTAACCCCGTGCTGTAGCTGTCCTGGGAGTGTTTGACGGGGACAGTGTAGAGGGAGCTTTACTCTGTATCTAGCCCCGTGCTGTATCTGTCCTGGGAATGTTTGATGGGGACAGTGTAGAGGGAGCTTTACTCTGTGTCTAACCCCGTGCTGTACCTGTCCTGGGAGTGTTTGATGGGGACAGTGTAGAGGGAGCTTTACTCTGTATCTAACCCCGTGCTGTCCCTGTCCTGGGAGTGTTTGATGGGGACAGTGTAGAGGGAGCTGTACTCTGTATCTAACCCCGTACTGTACCTATCCTGGGAGTGTTTGATGGGAACAGTGCAGAGGAAGCTTTACTCTGTATCTTACCCCGTACTGTACCTGTCCTGGGAGTGTTTGATGGGAACAGTGCAGAGGGAGCTTTACTTTGTATCTAACTCCATGCTGTACCTGTCCTGGAAGTATTTGACGGGGACACTGTCGAGGGAGATATCCTCTGTATCGAACCCCGTGCTGTACCTGTCCTGGAAGTGTTTGATGGGGACAGTGTAGAGGGAGCTTTACTCTGTATCTAACACCGTGCTGTCCCTGTCCAGGGACTGTTTGACGGGGACAGTGTAGAGGGTGCTTTACTCTTTCTAACCCCGTGCTGTACCTGTCCTGGGAGTGTTTGATGGGGACAGTGTAGAGGGAGCTTTACTCTGTATCTAACCCCGTGCTGTGCCTGTCCTGGGACTGTTTGACGGGGACAGTGTAGAGGGAGCTTTACTCTGTATCTAACCCCGTGCTGTAACTGTCCTGGGAGTGTTTGATGGGGACAGTGTAGAGGGAGCTTTACTCTATATCTAACCCCGTGCTGTAGCTGTCCTGGGAGTGTTTGACAGGGACAGTGTAGAGGGAGCTTTACTCTGTATCTAGCCCCGTGCTGTATCTGTCCTGGGAGTGTTTGATGGGGACAGTGTAGAGGGAGCTTTACTCTGTGTCTAACCCCGTGCTGTACCTGTCCTGGGAGTGTTTGTTGGGGACAGTGTAGAGGGAGATTTACTCTGTATCTAACCCCGTGCTGTACCTGTCCTGGGAGTGTTTGATGGGGACATTGTGGAGTGAGCTTTACGCTGTATGTAACCCCGTGCTGTACCTGTCCTGGGACTGTTTGATGGGGACAGTGTAGAGGGAGGTTTACTCTGTAGAATCTCCGTGCTGTACCTGTCCTCGGACTGATTGATGGGGACAGTGCAGAGGGAGCTTTACTCTGTATCTAACCCCATGCTGTACCTGTCCTGGGAGTGTTTGATGGGGACAGTGTAGAGGGAGCTTTACTCTGTATCAAACCCCGTGCTGTATCTGTCCTGGGAGTGTTTGATGGGGACAGTGCAGAGGGAGCTATACTCTGTATCTAACCACATGCTGTACCTGTCCTGGGAGTGTTTGATGGGGACAGTGTAGAGGGAGTTATATTTTGTATCTAACCCCGTGCTGTACCTGTCCTGGGACTGATTGATGGGGACAGTGTAGAGGGAGCTTTACTCTGTATCTAACCCCGAGCTGTATCTGTCCTGGGAGTGTTTGATGGGGACTGTACAGAGGAAGCTTTATTTAACCCCGTGAAGTACCTGTCCTGGAAGTATTTGACGGGGACAGTGTAGAGGGAGATATCCTCTGTATCTAAGCCCGTGCTGTCCCTGTCCTGGGAGTGTTTGATGGGGACAGTGTAGAGGGAGCTTTACTCTGTATCTAACACCGTGCTCTACGTGTCCTGGGAGTGTTTGATGGGGACAGTGTAGAGGGAGTTTTATTTTGTATCTAACCCCGTGCTGTACCTGTTCTGGGAGTGTTTGATGGGGACAGTGCAGAGGGAGCTTTACTCTATATCTAATCCCATGCTGTACCTGTCCTGGGAGTATTTGATAGGGACAGAGTCGAGGAAGCTTTTCTCTGTATCTAACCCCGTGCTGTGCGTGTCCTGGGAGTGTTTGATGGGGACATTGTAGAGGGAGGTTTACTCAGAATCTATCCCTGTGCTTGTCCTGTCCTGGGACTGTTTGATGGGGACAGTGTAGAGGGAGCTTTACTCTGTATCTAACCCCGTGCTGTATCTGTCCTGGAGGTATTTGAGGGGACAGTGTAGAGGGAGATATCCTCTGTATCTAACCCCGTGCTGTACCTGTCCTGTGAGTTTTTGATGGGGACAGAGTCGAGGGAGCTTTACTCTGTATTTAACCCCGTGCTGTGCCTGTCCTGGGAGTTTTTGATGGGGACATTGTCGAGGGAGCTTTACTCTGTATCTAACCCCGTGCTGTACCTGTCCTGGGACTGCTTGATGGGGACAATGTAGAGGGAGCTTTACTCTGTATCTACCTCCGTGCTGTACCTGTCCTTGGAGTGTTTGATGGGGACAGTGTAGAGGGAGCTTTACTCTGTATCTAACCACGTGCTGTACCTGTCCTGGGAGTGTTTGATGGGGACAGTGTAGAGGGAGCTTTACTCTGTATCTAACCCCGTACTGTACCTATCCTGGGAGTGTTTGATGGGAACAGTGCAGAGGAAGCTTTACTCTGTATCTAACCCCGTGCTGTACCTGTCCTGGGACTGTTTGATGGGGACATTGTAGAGGGAGCTTTACTCTGTGTATAACCCCGTGCTGTACCTGTTGTGCGTGTGTTTGATGGGGACAGTGTGGAGGGAGCTTTGCTCTGTGTCCAACCCCGTGCTGTACCTGTCCTGGGACTGTTTGATGGGGACATTGTAGAGTGAGCTTTACGCTGTATGTAACCCCGTGCTGTACCTGTCCTGGGAGTGTTTGATGGGGACAGTGTAGAGGGAGCTTTACTCTGTAGAATCTCCGTGCTGTACCTGTCCTGGGACTGATTGATGGGGACAGTGTAGAGGGAGCTTTACTCTGTATCGAACCCCGTGCTGTATCTGTCCTGGGAGTGTTTGATGGGGACTCTGCAGAGGAAGCTTTATTTAACCCCGTGAATTACCTGTCGTGGGAGTGTTTGATGGGGACAGTGTAGAGGGAGTTTTACTCTGTATCTAACCCCGTGCTGTCCCTGTCCTGCGAGTGTTTGATGGGGACAGTGTAGAGGGAACTTTACTCTGTATCTAACCCCGTGCTGTACGTGTCCTGGGACTGTTTGATGGGGACAGTGTAGAGGGAGTTATATTTTGTATCTAACCCCGTGCTGTACCTGTTCTGGGAGTGTTTGATGGGGACAGTGTAGCGGGAGCTTTACTCTGTATCTAACGCCGTGCTGTACCTGTCCTGGGAGTCTTGGATGGGGACAGTAGAGGGAGCTTTACTCTATATCTAATCCCATGCTGTACCTGTCCTGGGAGTGTTTGACGGGGACAGAGCAGAGGGAGCTTTACTCTGTAACTAACCCCGTTCTGTACATGTCCTGGGAGTTTTTGATGGGGACAGAGTCGAGGGAGCTTTTCTCTGTATCTAACCCCGTGCTGTGCCTGTCCTGGGGGTGTTTGATGGGGACATTGTCGAGGGAGCTTTACTCTGTATCTAACCCCGTGCTGTACCTGTCCTGGGAGTGGTTGATGGGGACACTGTAGAGGGAGCTTTACTCTGTATCTAACCCCGTGCTGTACCTCTCCTGGGAGTGTTTGATGGGAACAGTGCAGAGGGAGCTTTACTCTGTATCTAACTCCATGCTGTACCTGTCCTGGAAGTATTTGACGGGGACAGTGTAGAGGGAGCTTTACTCTGTATCTAACCCCGTGCTGTACCTATCCTGGGAGTTTTTGATGGGGTCATTGTCGAGGGAGCTTTACTCTGTTTCTAACCCCGTGCTGTACCTGTCCTGGGACTGTTTGACGGGGAGAATGTAGAGGGAGCTTTACTCTGTATCTAACCCCGTGATGTACCTGTCCTGGGAGTGTTTGATGGGGACAGTGTAGCGGGAGCTTTACTCTGTGTCTAACCCCGTGCTGTACCTGTCCTGGGAGTGTTTGATGGGGACAGTGTAGAGGGAGCTTTACTCTGTATCTAACCCCGTGCTGTACCTGTCCTGGGAATGTTTGATGGGGTCAGTGTAGAGGGAGCTTTACTCTGTATCTAACCCCGTGCTGTACCTATCCTGGGAGTGTTTGATGGGAACAGTGCTTAGGAAGCTTTACTCTGTATCTAACCCCGTGCTGTACCTGTCCTGGGAGTGTTTGATGGGGACAGTGTAGAGGGAGCTTTACTCTGTATCTAACCCCATGCTGTACCTGTCCTGGGAGTGTTTGATGGGGACAGTGTAGAGGGAGCTTTACTCTGTATCTAACCCCTTGCTGTACCTGTCCTGGGACTGTTTGATGGGGACATTGTAGAGGGAGCTTTACTCTGTATCTAACCCCGTGCTGTACCTGTCGTGCGTGTGTTTGATCGGGACAGTGTAGAGGGAGCTTTGCTCTGTGTCTAACCCCGTGCTGTACCTGTCCTGGGAGTGTTTGATGGGGACATTGTAGAGTGAGCTTTACGCTGTATGTAACCCCGTGCTGTACCTGTCCTGGGACTGTTTGATGGGGACAGTGCAGAGGGAGCTTTACTCTGTATCTAACCCCGAGCTGTATCTGTCCTGGGAGTGTTTGATGGGGACTGTGCAGAGGAAGCTTTATTTAACCCCGTGAATTACATGTCCTGGAAGTATTTGACGGGGACAGTGTAGAGGGAGCTTTACCCTGTATCTAACCCTGTGCTGTACCTGTCCTGGGAGTGTTTGATGGGGACAGTGTAGAGGGAGCTTTACTCTGTATCTAACCCCGTGCTGTACCTGTCCTGGGAGTGGTTGATGGGGACAGTGTAGAGGGAGCTTTACTCTGAATCTAACCCCGTGCTGTACCTATCCTGGGAGTGTTTGATGGGAACAGTGCAGAGGGAGCTATACTCTGTATCTAACTCCATGCTGTACCTGTCCTGGAAGTATATAACGGGGACACTGTAGAGGGAGATATCCTCTGTATCTAACCCCGTGCTGTACCTGTCCTGGAAGTGTTTGATGGGGACAGTCTAGAGGGAGGTTTACTCTGTATCTAACCCCGTGCTGTACCTGTCTGGGGAGTGTTTGAATGGGACAGTGTAGAGGGAGCTTTACTCTGTATCTAACCCCGTGCTGTACCTGTCCTGGGAGTGTTTGATGGGGACTGTGTAGAGGGAGCTTTACTCTGAGTCTAACCCCTTGCTGTACCTGTCCTGGGAGTGTTTGATGGGGACAGTGTAGAGGGAGCTTTACTCTGTATCTAACCCCGTACTGTACCTATCCTGGGAGTGTTTGATGGGAACAGTGCAGAGGAAGCTTTACTCTGTATCTAACCCCGTGCTGTACCTGTCCTGGGACTGTTTGATGGGAACAGTGCAGAGGGAGCTATACTCTGTATCTAACTCCATGCTGTACCTGTCCTGGAAGTATTTGACGGGGACACTGTAGAGGGAGATATCCTCTGTATCTAACCCCGTGCTGTACCTGTCCTGGAAGTGTTTGATGGGGACAGTGTAGAGGGAGCTTTACTCTGTATCTAACACCGTGCTGTCCCTGTCCAGGGACTGTTTGACGGGGACAGTGTAGAGGGAGCTTTACTCTGTATCTAACCCCGTGCTGTACCTGTCCGGGGAGTGTTTGAATGGGACAGTGTAGAGGGAGCTTTACTCTGTATCTAACCCCGTGCTGTACCTGTCCTGGGAGTGTTTGATGGGTCAGTGCAGAGGGAGCTTTACTCTTTCTAACCCCGTGCTGTACCTGTCCTGGGAGTGTTTGACGGGGACAGTGTAGAGGGAGCTTTACTCTGTATCTAACCCCGTGCTGTACCTGTCCTGGGAGTGTTTGATCGGGACAGTGTAGAGGGAGCTTTGCTCTGTGTCTAACCCCGTGCTGTACCTGTCCTGGGAGTGTTTGATGGGGACATTGTAGAGTGAGCTTTACGCTGTATGTAACCCCGTGCTGTACCTGTCCTGGGACTGTTTGATGGGGACAGTGTAGAGGGAGCTTTACTCTGTAGAATCTCCATGCTGTACCTGTCCTGGGAGTGTTTGATGGGGACAGTGCAGAGGGAGCTTTACTCTGTATCTAACCCCGAGCTGTATCTGTCCTGGGAGTGTTTGATGGGGACTGTGCAGAGGAAGCTTTATTTAACCCCGTGAATTACATGTCCTGGAAGTATTTGACGGGGACAGTGTAGTGGGAGCTTTACCCTGTATCTAACCCTGTGCTGTACCTGTCCTGGGAGTGTTTGATGGGGACAGTGTAGAGGGAGCTTTACTCTGTATCTAACCCCGTGCTGTACCTGTCCTGGGAGTGGTTGATGGGGACAGTGTAGAGGGAGCTTTACTCTGTATCTAACCCCGTGCTGTACCTATCCTGGGAGTGTTTGATGGGAACAGTGCAGAGGGAGCTATACTCTGTATCTAACTCCATGCTGTACCTGTCCTGGAAGTATATAACGGGGACACTGTAGAGGGAGATATCCTCTGTATCTAACCCCGTGCTGTACCTGTCCTGGAAGTGTTTGATGGGGACAGTCTAGAGGGAGGTTTGCTCTGTATCTAACCCCGTGCTGTACCTGTCTGGGGAGTGTTTGAATGGGACAGTGTAGAGGGAGCTTTACTCTGTATCTAACCCCGTGCTGTACCTGTCCTGGGAGTGTTTGATGGGGACTGTGTAGAGGGAGCTTTACTCTGAGTCTAACCCCTTGCTGTACCTGTCCTGGGAGTGTTTGATGGGGACAGTGTAGAGGCAGCTTTACTCTGTATCTAACCCCATACTGTACCTATCCTGGGAGTGTTTGATGGGAACAGTGCAGAGGAAGCTTTACTCTGTATCTAACCCCGTGCTGTACCTGTCCTGGGAGTGTTTGATGGGAACAGTGCAGAGGGAGCTATACTCTGTATCTAACTCCATGCTGTACCTGTCCTGGAAGTATTTGACGGGGACACTGTAGAGGGAGATATCCTCTGTATCTAACACCGTGCTGTACCTGTCCTGGAAGTGTTTGATGGGGACAGTGTAGAGGGAGCTTTACTCTGTATCTAACACCGTGCTGTCCCTGTCCAGGGACTGTTTGACGGGGACAGTGTAGAGGGAGCTTTACTCTGTATCTAACCCCGTGCTGTACCTGTCCGGGGAGTGTTTGAATGGGACAGTGTAGAGGGAGCTTTACTCTGTATCTAACCCCGTGCTGTACCTGTCCTGGGAGTGTTTGACGGGGACAGTGTAGAGGGAGCTTTACTCTGTATCTAACCCCGTGCTGTGCCTGTCCTGGGACTGTTTGACGGGGACAGTGTAGAGGGAGCTTTACTCTGTATCTAACCCCGTGCGGTACCTGTCCTGGGAGTGTTTGATGGGGACAGTGTAGAGGGAGCTTTTCTCTATATCTAACCCCGTGCTGTAGCTGTCCTGGGAGTGTTTGACGGGGACAGTGTAGAGGGAGCTTTGCTCTGTATCTAGCCCCGTGCTGTATCTGTCCTGGGGGTGTTTGATGGGGACAGTGTAGAGGGAGCTTTACTCTGTGTCTAACCCCGTGCTGTACCTGTCCTGGGAGTGTTTGTTGGGGACAGTGTAGAGGGAGCTTTACTCTGTATCTAACCCCGTGCTGTACCTGTCCTGGGAGTGTTTGATGGGGACAGTGTAGAGGGAGCTGTACTCTGTATCTAACCCCGTACTGTACCTATCCTGGGAGTGTTTGATGGGAACAGTGCAGAGGAAGCTTTACTCTGTATCTAACCCCGTGCTGTACCTGTCCTGGGACTGTTTGATGGGGACATTGTAGAGGGAGCTTTACTCTGTATCTAACCCCGTGCTGTATCTGTCCTGGGAGTGTTTGATGGGGACATTGTTGAGGGAGCTTTGCTCTGTGTCTAACCCCGAGCTGTACCTGTCCTGGGAGTGTTTGATGGGGACATTGTGGAGTGAGCTTCACGCTGTATGTAACCCCGTGCTGTACCTGTCCTGGGACTGTTTGATGGGGACAGTGTAGAGGGAGATTTACTCTGTAGAATCTCCGTGCTGTACCTGTCCTGGGACTGATTGATGGGGACAGTGCAGAGGGAGCTTTACTCTGTATCTAACCCCATGCTGTACCTGTCCTGGGAGTGTTTGATGGGGACAGTGTCGAGGGAGCTTTACTCTGTATCTAAACCCGTGCTGTATCTGCCCTGGGAGTGTTTGATGGGGACTGTGCAGAGGAAGCTTTATTTAACCCCGTGAATTACCTGTCCTGGGAGTGTTTGATGGGGACAGTGCAGAGGGAGCTTTACTCTATATCTAATCCCATGCTGTACCTGTCCTGGGAGTGTTTGAACGGGACTGTGTAGAGGGAGATATCCTCTGTATCTAACCCCGTGCTGTACCTGTCCTGGGAGTGTTTGATGGGGACAGTGTAGAGGGAGCTTTGCTCTGTGTCTAATCCCGTGCTGTACCTGTCCTGGGAGTGTTTGATGGGGACAGTGTAGAGGGAGCTTTACTCTGTATCTAACCCCGTGCTGTACCTGTCCTGTGACTGTTTGATGAGGACAGTGTAGAGGGAGCTTTACTCTGTAGAATCTCCGTGCTGTACCTGTCCTGGGACTGATTGATGGGGACAGTGCAGAGGGAGCTTTACTCTGTATCTAACCCCGTGCTGTATCTATCCTGGGAGTGTTTGATGGGGACTGTGCAGAGGAAGCTTTATTTAACCCCGTGAAGTACCTGTCCTGGAAGTATTTGACGGGGACAGTGTAGAGGGAGATATCCTCTGTATCTAAGCCCATGCTGTCCCTGTCCTGGGAGTGTTTGATGGGGACAGTGTAGAGGGAGCTTTACTCTGTATCTAACCCGTGCTGTACGTGTCTTGGGAGTGTTTGATGGGGACAGTGTAGAGGGAGTTTTTTTTTGTATCCAACCCCGTGCTGTACCTGTTCTGGGAGTGTTTGATGGGGACAGTGCAGAGGGAGCTTTACTCTATATCTAATCCCATGCTGTACCTGTCCTGGGAGTTTTTGATGGGGACAGAGTCGAGGGAGCTTTACTCTGTATTTAACCCCGTGCTGTGCCTGTCCTGGGAGTTTTTGATGGGGACATTGTCGAGGGAGCTTTACTCTGTATCTAACCCCGTGCTGTACCTGTCCTGGGACTGTTTGATGGGGACAGTGCAGAGGGAGCTTTACTCTGTATCTAACCCCGTGCTGTATCTGTCCTGGGAGTGTTTGATGGGGACTGTGTAGAGGAAGCTTTATTTAAACCCGTGCTGTACCTGTCCTGGAAGTATTTGACGGGGACAGAGTCGAGGGAGCTTTACTCTGTATTTAACCCCGTGCTGTGCCTGTCCTGGGAGTTTTTGATGGGGACATTGTCGAGGGAGCTTTACTCTGTATCTAACCCCGTGCTGTACCTGTCCTGGGAGTGTTTGATGGGGACAGTGTAGAGGGAGCTTTACTCTGTATCTAACCCCGTGCTGTACCTGTCCTGGGAGTGTTTGATGGGGACAGAGTCGAGGGAGCTTTACTCTGTATTTAACTTAGTGCTCTGCCTGTCCTGGGAGTTTTTGATGGGGACATTGTCGAGGGTGCTTTACTCTGTATCTAACCCCGTGCTGTACCTGTCCTGGGACTGTTTGATGGGGACAATGTAGAGGGAGCTTTACTCTGTGTCTAACCCCGTGCTGTACCTGTCCTGGGAGTGTTTGATGGGGACAGTGCAGAGGGAGCTTTACTCTGTATCTAACCCCGTGCTGTACCTGTCCTGGGAGTGTTTGATGGGGACAATGTAGAGGGAGCTTTACTCTGTATGTAAGCCCGTGCTGTCCCTGTCCTGCGAGTGTTTGATGGGGACAGTGTAGAGGGAGCTTTACTCTGTATCTAACCCCGTGCTGTTGCTGTCTGGGAGTGTATGACGGGGACAGTGTAGAGGGAGCTTTACTCTGTATCTAACCCCGTGCTGTATCTGTCCTGGGAGTGTTTGATGGGGACAGTGTAGAGGGAGCTTTACTCTGTGTCTAACCCCGTGCTGTACCTGTCGTGCGTGTGTTTGACGGGGGCAGTGTAGAGGGAGCTTTACTCTGTATCTAACCCCGTGCTGTAGCTGTCTGGGAGTGTATGACGGGGACAGTGTAGAGGGAGCTTTACTCTGTATCTAACCCCGTGCTGTATCTGTCCTGGGAGTGTTTGATGGGGACAGTGTAGAGGGAGCTTTACTCTGTGTCTAACCCCGTGCTGTACCTGTCCTGGGAGTGTTTGATGGGGACAGTGTAGAGGGAGCTTTACTCTGTATCTAACCCCGTGCTGTACCTGTCCTGGGAGTGTTTGATGGGGACAGTGTAGAGGGAGCTTTACTCTGTATCTAACCCCGTACTGTACCTATCCTGGGAGTGTTTGATGGGAACAGTGCAGAGGAAGCTTTGCTCTGTATGTAACCCCGTGCTGTACCTGTCCTGGGACTGTTTGATGGGCACATTGTAGAGGGAGCTTTACTCTGTGTATAACCCCGTGCTGTACCTGTCCTGGGAGTGTTTGATGGGGACAGTGTGGAGGGAGCTTTGCTCTGTGTCCAACCCCGTGCTGTACCTGTTCTGGGACTGTTTGATGGGGACATGGTAGAGTGAGCTTTACGCTGTATGTAACCCCGTGCTGTACCTGTCCTGGGACTGTTTGATGGGGATAGTGTAGAGGGAGCTTTACTCAGTAGAATCTCCGTGCCGTACCTGTCCTGGGACTGATTGATGGGGACAGTGCAGAGGGAGCTTTACTCTGTATCTAACCCCATGCTGTATCTGTCCTGGGAGTGTTTGATGGGGACTGTGCAGAGGAAGCTTTATTTAACCCCGTGAATTACCTGTCTTGGGACTGTTTGATGGGGACTGTGTAGAGCGAGCTTTACTCTGTATCTAACCCCGTGCTGTGCCTGTCCTGGGACTGTTTGACGGGGACAGTGTAGAGGGAACTTTACTCTGTATCTAACCCCGTGCTGTACCTGTTCGGGGAGTGTTTGAATGGGACAGTGTATAGGGAGCTTTACTCTGTATCTAACCCCGTGCTGTACCTGTCCTGGGAGTGTTTGATGGGGACGGTGTAGAGGGAGCTTTACTCTATATCGAACACCGTGCTGTACCTGTCCTGGGAGTGTTTGACGGGGACAGTGTAGAGGGAGCTTTACTCTGTATCTAACCCCGTGCTGTACCTGTCCTGGGAGTGTTTGATGGGGACAGTGCAGAGGGAGCTTTACTCTGTATCTAACCCCGTGCTGTACCTGTCCTGGGAGTGTTTGATGGGGACAATGTAGAGGGAGCTTTACTCTGTATCTAAGCCGTGCTGTCCCTGTCCTGCGAGTGTTTGATGGGGACAGTGTAGAGGGAGCTTTACTCTGTATCTAACCCCGTGCTGTACGTGTCCTCGGAGTGTTTGATGGGGACAGTGTAGAGGTAGTTATATTTTGTATCTAACCCCGTGCTGTACCTGTCCTGGGAGTTTTTGATGGGGACAGAGTCGAGGGAGCTTTTCTCTGTATCTAACCCCGTGCTATACCTGTCCTGGGAGTGTTTGATGGGGACAGTGTAGAAGGAGCTTTACTCTGTGTCTAACCCCGTGCTGTACCTGTCCTGGGAGTGTTTCATGTGGACAGTGTAGAGGGAGCTTTACTCTGTGTCTAACCCCGTGCTGTACCTGTCCTGAGAGTGTTTGATGGGGACAGTGTAGAGGGAGCTTTACTCTGTATCTAATCCCGTGCTGTACCTGTCCTGGGACTGTTTGATGGGGACTTTGTAGAGGGAGCTTTACTCTGTGTATAACCCCGTGCTGTACCTGTCCTGGGAGTGTTTGATGGGGACAGTGTCGAGGGAGCTTTACTCTATATCTAACCCCGTGCTGTAGCTGTCTGGGAGTGTTTGACGGGGACAGTGTAGAGGGAGCTTTACTCTGTATCTAACCCCGTGCTGTATCTGTCCTGGGAGTGTTTGATGGGGACAGTGTAGAGGGAGCTTTACTCTGTGTCTAACCCCGTGCTGTACCTGTCCTGGGAGTGTTTGATGGGGACAGTGTAGAGGGAGCTTTACTCTGTATCTAACCCCGTGCTGTACCTGTCCTGGGAGTGTTTGATGGGGACAGTGTAGAGGGAGCTTTACTCTGTATCTTACCCCGTACTGTACCTATCCTGGGAGCGTTTGATGGGAACAGTGCAGAGGAAGCTTTGCTCTGTATGTAACCCCGTGCTGTACCTGTCCTGGGACTGTTTGATGGGCACATTGTAGAGGGAGCTTTACTCTGTGTATAACCCCGTGCTGTACCTGTTGTGCGTGTGTTTGATGGGGACAGTGTGGAGGGAGCTTTGCTCTGTGTCCAACCCCGTGCTGTACCTGTTCTGGGACTGTTTGATGGGGACATGGTAGAGTGAGCTTTACACTGTATGTAACCCCGTGCTGTGCCTGTCGTGGGACTGTTTGACGGGGACAGTGTAGAGGGAACTTTACTCTGTATCTAACCCCGTGCTGTACCTGTCCGGGGAGTGTTTGAATGGGACAGTGTAGAGGGAGCTTTACTCTGTATCTAACCCCGTGCTGTGCCTGTCGTGGGACTGTTTGACGGGGACAGTGTAGAGGGAACTTTACTCTGTATCTAACCCCGTGCTGTACCTGTCCGGGGAGTGTTTGAATGGGACAGTGTAGAGGGAGCTTTACTCTGTATCTAACCCCGTGCTGAATCTGTCCTGGGAGTGTTTGATGGGGACTGTGTAGAGGAAGCTTTATTTAACCCCGTGCTGTACCTGTCCTGGAAGTATTTGACGGGGACAGTGTAGAGGGAGCTTTACTCTGTTTCTAACCCCGTGCTGTACCTGTCCTGGGACTGTTTGATGGGGACAGTGTAGAGGGAGCTTTACTCTGTATCTAACCCCGTGCTGTACCTGTCCTGGAAGTATTTGACGGGGACAGTGTAGAGGGAGCTTTACTCTGTATCTAACCCCGTGCTGTACCTGTCCTGGGAGTGTTTGATGGGGACAATGTAGAGGGAGCTTTACTCTGTGTCTAACCCCGTGCTGTACCTGTCCTGGGACTGTTTGATGGGGACAATGTAGAGGGAGCTTTACTCTGTGTCTAACCCCGTGCTGTACCTGTCCTGGGAGTGTTTGATGGGGACAGTGCAGAGGGAGCTTTACTCTGTATCTAACCCCGTGCTGTACCTGTCCTGGGAGTGTTTGATGGGGACAATGTAGAGGGAGCTTTACTCTGTATCTAAGCCCGTGCTGTCCCTGTCCTGCGAGTGTTTGATGGGGACAGTGTAGAGGGAGCTTTACTCTGTATCTAACCCCGTGCTGTTGCTGTCTGGGAGTGTATGACGGGGACAGTGTAGAGGGAGCTTTACTCTGTATCTAACCCCGTGCTGTATCTGTCCTGGGAGTGTTTGATGGGGACAGTGTAGAGGGAGCTTTACTCTGTGTCTAACCCCGTGCTGTACCTGTCGTGCGTGTGTTTGACGTGGGCAGTGTAGAGGGAGCTTTACTCTGTATCTAACCCCGTGCTGTAGCTGTCTGGGAGTGTATGACGGGGACAGTGTAGAGGGAGCTTTACTCTGTATCTAACCCCGTGCTGTATCTGTCCTGGGAGTGTTTGATGGGGACAGTGTAGAGGGAGCTTTACTCTGTGTCTAACCCCGTGCTGTACCTGTCCTGGGAGTGTTTGATGGGGACAGTGTAGAGGGAGCTTTACTCTGTATCTAACCCCGTGCTGTACCTGTCCTGGGAGTGTTTGATGGGGACAGTGTAGAGGGAGCTTTACTCTGTATCTAACCCCGTACTGTACCTATCCTGGGAGTGTTTGATGGGAACAGTGCAGAGGAAGCTTTGCTCTGTATGTAACCCCGTGCTGTACCTGTCCTGGGACTGTTTGATGGGCACATTGTAGAGGGAGCTTTACTCTGTGTATAACCCCGTGCTGTACCTGTTGTGCGTGTGTTTGATGGGGACAGTTTGGAGGGAGCTTTGCTCTGTGTCCAACCCCGTGCTGTACCTGTTCTGGGACTGTTTGATGGGGACATGGTAGAGTGAGCTTTACGCTGTATGTAACCCCGTGCTGTACCTGTCCTGGGACTGTTTGATGGGGATAGTGTAGAGGGAGCTTTACTCAGTAGAATCTCCGTGCCGTACCTGTCCTGGGACTGATTGATGGGGACAGTGCAGAGGGAGCTTTACTCTGTATCTAACCCCATGCTGTATCTGTCCTGGGAGTGTTTGATGGGGACTGTGCAGAGGAAGCTTTATTTAACCCCGTGAATTACCTGTCTTGGGACTGTTTGATGGGGACTGTGTAGAGCGAGCTTTACTCTGTATCTAACCCCGTGCTGTGCATGTCCTGGGACTGTTTGACGGGGACAGTGTAGAGGGAACTTTACTCTGTATCTAACCCCGTGCTGTACCTGTTCGGGGAGTGTTTGAATGGGACAGTGTATAGGGAGCTTTACTCTGTATCTAACCCCGTACTGTACCTATCCTGGGAGTGTTTGATGGGGACGGTGTAGAGGGAGCTTTACTCTATATCTAACACCGTGCTGTACCTGTCCTGGGAGTGTTTGACGGGGACAGTGTAGAGGGAGCTTTACTCTGTATCTAACCCCGTGCTGTACCTGTCCTGGGAGTGTTTGATGGGGACAGTGCAGAGGGAGCTTTACTCTGTATCTAACCCCGTGCTGTACCTGTCCTGGGAGTGTTTGATGGGGACAATGTAGAGGGAGCTTTACTCTGTATCTAAGCCGTGCTGTCCCTGTCCTGCGAGTGTTTGATGGGGACAGTGTAGAGGGAGCTTTACTCTGTATCTAACCCCGTGCTGTACGTGTCCTCGGAGTGTTTGATGGGGACAGTGTAGAGGTAGTTATATTTTGTATCTAACCCCGTGCTGTACCTGTCCTGGGAGTTTTTGATGGGGACAGAGTCGAGGGAGCTTTTCTCTGTATCTAACCCCGTGCTATACCTGTCCTGGGAGTGTTTGATGGGGACAGTGTAGAAGGAGCTTTACTCTGTATCTAATCCCGTGCTGTACCTGTCCTGGGACTGTTTGATGGGGACTTTGTAGCGGGAGCTTTACTCTGTGTATAACCCCGTGCTGTACCTGTCCTGGGAGTGTTTGATGGGGACAGTGTCGAGGGAGCTTTACTCTATATCTAACCCCGTGCTGTAGCTGTCTGGGAGTGTTTGACGGGGACAGTGTAGAGGGAGCTTTACTCTGTATCTAACCCCGTGCTGTATCTGTCCTGGGAGTGTTTGATGGGGACAGTGTAGAGGGAGCTTTACTCTGTGTCTAACCCCGTGCTGTACCTGTCCTGGGAGTGTTTGATGGGGACAGTGTAGAGGGAGCTTTACTCTGTATCTAACCCCGTGCTGTACCTGTCCTGGGAGTGTTTGATGGGGACAGTGTAGAGGGAGCTTTACTCTGTATCTTACCCCGTACTGTACCTATCCTGGGAGTGTTTGATGGGAACAGTGCAGAGGAAGCTTTGCTCTGTATGTAACCCCGTGCTGTACCTGTCCTGGGACTGTTTGATGGGCACATTGTAGAGGGAGCTTTACTCTGTGTATAACCCCGTGCTGTACCTGTTGTGCGTGTGTTTGATGGGGACAGTGTGGAGGGAGCTTTGCTCTGTGTCCAACCCCGTGCTGTACCTGTTCTGGGACTGTTTGATGGGGACATGGTAGAGTGAGCTTTACACTGTATGTAACCCCGTGCTGTGCCTGTCGTGGGACTGTTTGACGGGGACAGTGTAGAGGGAACTTTACTCTGTATCTAACCCCGTGCTGTACCTGTCCGGGGAGTGTTTGAATGGGACAGTGTAGAGGGAGCTTTACTCTGTATCTAACCCCGTGCTGTGCCTGTCGTGGGACTGTTTGACGGGGACAGTGTAGAGGGAACTTTACTCTGTATCTAACCCCGTGCTGTACCTGTCCGGGGAGTGTTTGAATGGGACAGTGTAGAGGGAGCTTTACTCTGTATCTAACCCCGTGCTGAATCTGTCCTGGGAGTGTTTGATGGGGACTGTGTAGAGGAAGCTTTATTTAACCCCGTGCTGTACCTGTCCTGGAAGTATTTGACGGGGACAGTGTAGAGGGAGCTTTACTCTGTTTCTAACCCCGTGCTGTACCTGTCCTGGGACTGTTTGATGGGGACAGTGTAGAGGGAGCTTTACTCTGTATCTAACCCCGTGCTGTACCTGTCCTGGAAGTATTTGACGGGGACAGTGTAGAGGGAGCTTTACTCTGTATCTAACCCCGTGCTGTACCTGTCCTGGGAGTGTTTGATGGGGACAGAGTCGAGGGAGCTTTACTCTGTATTTAACTTAGTGCTGTGCCTGTCCTGGGAGTTTTTGATGGGGACATTGTCGAGGGTGCTTTACTCTGTATCTAACCCCGTGCTGTACCTGTCCTGGGACTGTTTGATGGGGACAATGTAGCGGAGCTTTACTCTGTGTCTAACCCCGTGCTGTACCTGTCCTGGGAGTGTTTGATGGGGACAGTGTAGAGGCAGCTTTATTCTGTATCTAACCCCATGCTGTACCTGTCCTGGGAGTGTTTGATGGGGACAGTGCAGAGGGAGCTTTACTCTGTTTCTAACCCCGTGCTGTACCTGTCTTGGGAGTGTTTGATGGGGACAATGTAGAGGGAGCTTTACTCTGTATCTAAGCCCGTGCTGTCCCTGTCCTGCGAGTGTTTGATGGGGACAGTGTAGAGGGAGCTTTACTCTGTATCTAAGCCCGTGCTGTACGTGTCCTCGGAGTGTTTGATGGGGACAGTGTAGAGGTAGTTATATTTTGTATCTAACCCCGTGCTGTACTTGTCCTGGGAGTTTTTGATGGGGACAGAGTCGAGGGAGCTTTTCTCTGTATCTAACCCCGTGCTATACCTGTCCTGGGAGTGTTTGATGGGGACAGTGTAGAAGGAGCTTTTCTCTGTGTCTAACCCCGTGCTGTACCTGTTCGGGGAGTGTTTGATGGGGACAGAGTCGAGGGAGCTTTTCTCTGTATCTAACCCGGTGCTGTGCCTGGCCTGGGAGTCTTTGATGGGGACATTGTCAAGGGAGCTTTACTCTGTATCTAACCCCGTGCTGTACCTGTCCTGGGATTGTTTGATGGGGACAGTGTAGAGGGAGCTTTACTCTGTATCTAACCCCGTGCTGTACCTGTCCTGGGAGTGTTTGATGGGGACAGTGTAGAGGGAGCTTTACTCTGTGTCTAACCCCGTGCTGTACCTGTACTGGGAGTGTTTGATGGGGACAGTGTAGAGGATGCTTTACTCTGTATCTAACCCCGTGCTGTACCTGTCCTGGGAGTGGTTGATGGGGACAGTGTAGAGGGAGCTTTACTCTGTATCTCACCCCGTGCTGTACCTACCCTGGGAGTGTTTGATGGGAACAGTGCAGAGGGAGCTATACTCTGTATCTAACTCCATGCTGTACATGTCCTGGATGTATTTGACGGGGACACTGTAGAGGGAGATATCCTCTGTATCTAACCCCGTGCTGTAGCTGTCCTGGAAGTGTTTGATGGGGACAGTGTAGAGGGAGCTTTACTCTGTATCTAACCCCGTGCTGTGCCTGTCCTGGGACTGTTTGACGGGGAAAGTGAAGAGGGAGCTTTACTCTGTATCTAACCCCGTGCTGTACCTGTCCTGGGTGTGGTTGATGGGGACAGTGTAGAGGGAGCTTTACTCTGTGTCTAACCCCGTGCTGGACCTGTCCTGGGACTGTTTGATGGGAACAGTGTAGAGGGAGCTTTACTCTGTATCTAACCCCGTGCTGTGCCTGTCCTGGGAGTGTTTGATGGGGACAGTGTAGAGGGAGATTTCTTCTGTATCTAACCCCGTGCTGTACCTGTCCTGGGACAGTTTGATGGGGACAGTGTAGAGGGAGCTTTACTCTGTATCTAACCCCGTGCTGTGCCCATCCTGGGACTGTTTGACGGGGACAGTGTAGAGGGAGCTTTACTCTGTATCTAACCCCGTGCTGTACCTGTCCTGGGAGTGTTTGATGGGGACAGTGTAGAGGGAGCTTTACTCTATATCTAACCCCGTGCTGTAGCTGTCTGGGAGTGTTTGACGGGGACAGTGTAGAGGGAGCTTTACTCTGTGTCTAACCCCGTGCTGTACCTGTCCTGGGAGAGTTTGATGGGGACAGTGTAGAGGGAGCTTTACTCTGTATCTAACCCCGTGCTGTACCTGTCCTGGGAGTGTTTGATGGGGACAATGTAGAGGGAGCTGTACTCTGTATCTAACCCCGTACTGTACCTATCCTGGGAGTGTTTGATGGGAACAGTGCAGAGGAAGCTTCACTCTGTATCTAACCCCGTGCTGTACCTGTCCTGGGACTGTTTGATGGGGACATTGTAGAGGGAGCTTTACTCTGTGTATAACCCCGTGCTGTACCTGTCGTGCGTGTGTTTGATGGGTACTGTGCAGAGGAAGCTTTATTTAACCCCGTGAATTACCTGTCCTGGAAGTATTTGACGGGGACAGTGAGAGGGAGATATCCTATGTATCTAAGCCCTTGCTGTCCCTGTCCTGCGAGTGTTTGATGGGCACAGTGTAGAGGGAGCTTTACTCTGTATCTAACCCCGTGCTGTACGTGTCCTCGGAGTGTTTGATGGGAACAGTGTAGAGGGAGTTATATTTTGTATCTAACCCCGTGCTGTACCTGTCCTGGGAGTTTTTGATGGGGACAGAGTCGAGGGAGCTTTTCTCTGTATCTAACCCCGTGCTGTACCTGTCCTGGGAGTGTTTGATGGGGACTGTGCAGAGGAAGCTTTATTTAACCCCGTGAATTACCTGTCCTGGAAGTATTTGACGGGGACAGTGAGAGGGAGATATCCTATGTATCTAAGCCCTTGCTGTCCCTGTCCTGCGAGTGTTTGATGGGCACAGTGTAGAGGGAGCTTTACTCTGTATCTAACCCCGTGCTGTACGTGTCCTCGGAGTGTTTGATGGGGACAGTGTAGAGGGAGTTATATTTTGTATCTAACCCCGTGCTGTACCTGTCCTGGGAGTTTTTGATGGGGACAGAGTCGAGGGAGCTTTTCTCTGTATCTAACCCCGTGCTGTGCCTGTCCTGGGAGTTTTTGATGGGGACATTGTCGAGGGAGTTTTACTCTGTATCTAACCCCGTGCTGTACCTGTCCTGGGACTGTTTAATGGGGACAGTGTAGAGGGAGCTTTACTCTGTGTCTAACCCCGTGCTGTACCTGTCCTGGTAGTGTTTGATGGGGACAGTGTAGGGTGAGCTTTACTCTGTGTTTAACCCCGTGCTGTACCTGTCCTGGGAGTGTTTGATGGGGACAGTGTAGAGGGAGCTTTACTCTGTATCTAACCCCGTGCTGTACCTGTCCTGTGAGTGGTGGATGGGGACACTGTCGAGGGAGCTTTACTCTGTATCGAACCCCGTGCTGTACGTATCCTGGGAGTGTTTGATGGGAAAAGTGCAGAGGGAGCTTTACTCTGTATCTCACTCCATGCTGTACCTGTCCTGGGAGTGTTTGATGGGGACAGTGTAGAGGGAGCTTTGCTCTGTATCTAACCACGTGCTGTACCTGTCCTGGAAGTGTTTGATGGGGACTGTGTAGAGGGAGCTTAACTCTATATCTAACCCCGTGCTGTACTTGTTCTGGGAGTGTTTGACGGGGACAGTGTAGAGGGAGATTTTCTCTGTATCTAACCCCGTGCTGTATCTGTCCTGGGAGTGTTTGATGGGGACAGTGTAGAGGGAGCTTTACTCTGTATCTAACCCCGTGCTGTACCTGTCCTGGGACTGTTTGATGGGGACAGTGTAGAGGGAGCGTTACTCTGTATCTAACCCCATGCTGTACCTGTCCTGGGAGTGTTTGATGGGGACAGTGTAGAGGGAGCTTTACTCTGTATCTAACCCCGTGCTGTACCTGTCCTGGAAGTATTTGACGGGGCCAGTGTAGAGTGAGCTTTACTCTGTATCTAACCCCGTGCTATACCTGTCCTGGGAGTTTTTGATGGGGACAGTGTAGAGGGAGCTTTACTCTGTATCTAACCCCGTGCAGTACCTGTCCTGGAAGTATTTGACGGGGCCAGTGTAGAGTGAGCTTTACTCTGTATCTAACCCCGTGCTATACCTGTCCTGGGAGTTTTTGATGGGGACAGTGTAGAGGGAGCTTTACTCTGTATTTAACCCCGTGCTGTGCCTGTCCTGGGAGAGTTTCGTGGTGACAGTGTAGAGGGAGCTTTACTCTGTGTCTAACCCCGTGCTGTACCTGTCCTGGGACTGTTTGATGGGGACAGTGTAGAGGGAGCTTTACTCTGTATCTAACCCCGTGCTATACCTGTCCTGGGAGTTTTTGATGGGGACAGAGTCGAGGCAGCTTTACTCTGTATTTAACCCCGTGCTGTGCCTGTCCTGGGAGTGTTTGATGGGGACAGTGTAGAGGGAGCTTTACTCTGTATCTACCCCGTGCTGTACCTGTCCGGGGAGTGTTTGAATGGGACAGTGTAGAGTGAGCTTTACTCTGTATCTAACCCCGTGCTGTACCTGCCCTGGGAGTGTTTGATGGGGACAGTGTAGAGAGAGCTTTACTCTATATCTAACACCGTGCTGTACCTGTCCTGGGTGTGTTTGACGGGGAAAGTGTAGAGGGAGCTTTACTCTGTATCTAACCCCGTGCTGTACCTGTCCTGGGAGTGTTTGATGGGGACAGAGTCGAGGCAGCTTTACTCTGTATTTAACCCCGTGCTGTGCCTGTCCTGGGAGTGTTTGATGGGGACAGTGTAGAGGGAGCTTTACTCTGTATCTACCCCGTGCTGTACCTGTCCGGGGAGTGTTTGAATGGGACAGTGTAGAGTGAGCTTTACTCTGTATCTAACCCCGTGCTGTACCTACCCTGGGAGTGTTTGATGGGGACAGAGTCGAGGGAGCTTTACTCTGTATTTAACCCCGTGCTGTGCCTGTCCTGGGAGAGTTTCGTGGTGACAGTGTCGAGGGAGCTTTACTCTGTATCTAACCCCGTGCTGTACCTGTCCTGGGAGTGTTTGATGGGGACAGTGCAGAGGGAGCTTTACTCTGTATCTAACCCCGTGCTGTATCTGTCCTGGGAGTGTTTGATGGGGACTGTGTAGAGGAGGCTTTATTTAACCCCGTGCTGTACCTGTCCTGGAAGTATTTGACGGGGACACTGTAGAGGGAGCTTTACTCTGTATCTAACCCCGTACTGTACCTATCCTGGGAGTGTTTGGTGGGAACAGTGCAGAGGAAGCTTTACTCTGTATCTAACCCCGTGCTGTACCTGTCCTGGGAGTGTTTGATGGGGACAGTGTAGAGGGAGCTTTACTCTGTATCTAACCCCGTGCTGTACCTGTCCTGGAAGTATTTGACGGGGCCAGTGTAGAGTGAGCTTTACTCTGTATCTAACCCCGTGCTATACCTGTCCTGGGAGTTTTTGATGGGGACAGAGTCGAGGGAGCTTTACTCTGTATTTAACCCCGTGCTGTGCCTGTCCTGGGAGAGTTTCGTGGTGACAGTGTAGAGGGAGCTTTACTCTGTGTCTAACCCCGTGCTGTACCTGTCCTGGGACTGTTTGATGGGGACAGTGTAGAGGGAGCTTTACTCTGTATCTAACCCCGTGCTATACCTGTCCTGGGAGTTTTTGATGGGGACAGAGTCGAGGCAGCTTTACTCTGTATTTAACCCCGTGCTGTGCCTGTCCTGGGAGTGTTTGATGGGGACAGTGTAGAGGGAGCTTTACTCTGTATCTACCCCGTGCTGTACCTGTCCGGGGAGTGTTTGAATGGGACAGTGTAGAGTGAGCTTTACGCTGTATCTAACCCCGTGCTGTACCTGCCCTGGGAGTGTTTGATGGGGACAGTGTAGAGAGAGCTTTACTCTATATCTAACACCGTGCTGTACCTGTCCTGGGTGTATTTGAAGGGGAAAGTGTAGAGGGAGCTTTACTCTGTATCTAACCCCGTGCTGTACCTGTCCTGGGAGTGTTTGATGGGGACAGAGTCGAGGCAGCTTTACTCTGTATTTAACCCCGTGCTGTGCCTGTCCTGGGAGTGTTTGATGGGGACAGTGTAGAGGGAGCTTTACTCTGTATCTACCCCGTGCTGTACCTGTCCGGGGAGTGTTTGAATGGGACAGTGTAGAGTGAGCTTTACTCTGTATCTAACCCCGTGCTGTACCTACCCTGGGAGTGTTTGATGGGGACAGAGTCGAGGGAGCTTTACTCTGTATTTAACCCCGTGCTGTGCCTGTCCTGGGAGAGTTTCGTGGTGACAGTGTAGAGGGAGCTTTACTCTGTATCTAACCCCGTGCTGTACCTGTCCTGGGAGTGTTTGATGGGGACAGTGCAGAGGGAGCTTTACTCTGTATCTAACCCCGTGCTGTACCTGTCCTGGGAGTGTTTGATGGGGACATTGTGGAGTGAGCTTTACTCTGTATCTAACCCCGTGCTGTACCTGTCCTGGGACTGTTTGATGGGGACAGTGTAGAGGGAGCTTTACTCTGTCGAATCTCCGTGCTGTACCTGTCCTGGGTCTGATTGATGGGGACAGTGCAGAGGGAGCTTTACTCTGTATCTAACCCCGTGCTGTATCTGTCCTGGGAGTGTTTGATGGGGACTGTGCAGAGGAAGCTTTATTTAACCCCGTGAATGACCTGTCCTGGAAGTATTTGACGGGGACAGTGTAGAGGGAGATATCCTCTGTATCTAAGCCCGTGCTGTCCCTGTCCTGGGAGTGTTTGATGGGGACAGAGTCGAGGGAGCTTTACTCTGTATTTAACCCCGTGCTGTACCTGTCCTGGGGGTGTTGGATGGGGCAGTGTAGAGGGAGCTTTACTCTGTATCTAACCCCGTGCTCTACCTGTCCTGGGAGTGTTTGATGGGGACTGTGTAGAGGGAGCTTTACTCTGTATCTAACCCCATGCTGTACCTGTCCTGGGAGTGTTTGACGGGGACAGTGTAGAGGGAGCTTTACTCTGTATCTAACCCCGTCCTGTATCTGTCCTGGGAGTGTTTGATGGGGACTGTGTAGAGGAAGCTTTATTTAACCCCGTGCTGTACCTGTCCTGGAAGTATTTGACGGGGACAGTGTAGAGGGAGCTTTACTCTGTTTCTAACCCCGTGCTGTACCTATCCTGGGACTGTTTGATGGGGACAGTGTAGAGGGAGCTTTACTCTGTATCTAACCCTGTGCTGTACCTGTCCTGGAAGTATTTGACGGGGACAGTGTAGAAGGAGATATCCTCTGTATCTAACCGCATGCTGTACCTGTCCTGGGAGTGTTTGATGGGGACATTGTAGAGTGAGCTTTATGCTGTATGTAACCCCGTGCTGTACCTGTCCTGGGAGTGTTTGATGGGGACAGTGTAGAGGGAGCTTTACTCTGTATCTAACCCCGTGCTGTATCTGTCCTGGGAGTGTTTGATGGGGACTGTGTAGAGGAAGCTTTATTTAACCCCGTGCTGTACCTGTCCTGGAAGTATTTGACGGGGACAGTGTAGAGGGAGCTTTACTCTGTTTCTAACCCCGTGCTGTACCTGTCCTGGGACTGTTTGATGGGGACAGTGTAGAGGGAGCTTTACCCTGTATCTAACCCCGTGCTGTACCTGTCCTGGAAGTATTTGACGGGGACAGTGTAGAGGGAGCTTTACTCTGTATCTAACCCCGTGCTGTACCTGTCCTGGGAGTGTTTGATGGGGACAGAGTCGAGGGAGCTTTACTCTGTATTTAACCCCGTGCTGTACCTGTCCTGGGAGTGTTTGATGGGGACAGTGTAGAGGGAGCTTTACTCTGTGTCTCACCCCGTGCTGTACCTGTCCTGGGAGTGTTTGATGGGGACAGTGCAGAGGAAGCTTTACTCTGTATTTAACCCCGTGCTGTGCCTGTCCTGGGAGTTTTTGATGGGGACATTGTCGAGGGTGCTTTACTCTGTATCTAACCCCGTGCTGTACCTGTCCTGGGACTGTTTGATGGGGACAATGTAGAGGGAGCTTTACTCTGTATCTAACCCCGTGCTGTACCTGTCCTGGGAGTGTTTGATGGGGACAGTGTAGAGGGAGCTTTACTCTGTGTCTCACCCCGTGCTGTACCTGTCCTGGGAGTGTTTGATGGGGACAGTGTAGAGGGAGCTTTACTCTGTGTCTCACCCCGTGCTGTACCTGTCCTGGGAGTGTTTGATGGGAACAGTGCAGAGGGAGCTTTACTCTGTATCTAACCCCGTGCTGTACCTGTCCTGGGAGTGTTTGACGGGGACAGTGTAGAGGGAGCTTTACTCTGTATCTAACCCCGTGCTGTACCTGTCCTGGAAGTATTTGACGGGGACAGTGTAGAGGGAGCTTTACTCTGTATCTAACCCCGTGCTGTACCTGTCCTGGGACTGTTTGATGGGGACAGTGTAGAGGGAGCTTTACTCTGTATCTAACCCCGTGCTGTACCTGTCCTGGAAGTATTTGACGGGGACAGTGTAGAGGGAGCTTTACTCTGTATCTAACCCCGTGCTGTACCTGTCCTGGGAGTGGTTGATGGGGTCAGAGTCGAGTGAGCTTTACTCTGTATTTAACCCCTTGCTGTGCCTGTCCTGGGAGTTTTTGATGGGGACATTGTCGAGGGTGCTTTACTCTGTATCTAACCCCGTGCTGTACCTGTCCTGGGACTGTTTGATGGGGACAATGTAGAGGGAGCTTTACTCTGTATCTAACCCCGTGCTGTACCTGTCCTGGGAGTGTTTGATGGGGACAGTGTAGAGGGAGCTTTACTCTGTGTCTAACCCCGTGCTGTACCTGTCCTGGGAGTGTTTGATGGGGACAGTGTAGAGGGAGCTTTACTCTGTATCTAACCCCGTGCTGTACCTTTCCTGGGACTGTTTGATGGGGACATTGTAGAGGGAGCTTTGCTCTGTGTCTAACCCCGTGCTGTACCTGTCCTGGGAGTGTTTGATGGGGACATTGTAGAGTGAGCTTTATGCTGTATGTAACCCCGTGCTGTACCTGTCCTGGGAGTGTTTGATGGGGACAGTGTAGAGGGAGCTTTACTCTGTGTCTAACCCCGTGCTGTACCTGTCCTGGGAGTGTTTGATGGGGACAGTGTAGAGGGAGCTTTACTCTGTCGAATCTCCGTGCTGTACCTGTCCTGGGAGTGTTTGATGGGGACAGTGTAGAGGGAGCTTTACTCTGTGTCTAACCCCATGCTGTACCTGTCCTGGGAGTGTTTGATGGGGACAGTGTAGAGGGAGCTTTACTCTGTATCTAACCCCGTGCTGTACCTGTCCTGGGACTGATTGATGGGAACAGTGCAGAGGGAGCTTTACTCTGTATCTAATCCCGTGCTGTATCTGTCCTGGGAGTGTTTGATGGGGACTGTGCAGAGGAATCTTTATTTAACCCCGTGAATGACCTGTCCTGGAAGTATTTGACGGGGACAGTGTGGAGGGAGATATCCTCTGTATCTAAGCCCGTGCTGTCCCTGTCCTGGGAGTGTTTGATGGGAACAGTGCAGAGGAAGCTTTACTCTGTATCTAGCCCGGGGTGTACCTTTCCTGGGACTGTTTGATGGGGACATTGTAGAGGGAGCTTTACTCTGTGTATAACCCCGTGCTGTACCTGTCCTGGGAGTGTTTGATGGGGACATTGTAGAGTGAGCTTTATGCTGTATGTAACCCCGTGCTGTACCTGTCCTGGGAGTGTTTGATGGGGACAGTGTAGAGGGAGCTTTACTCTGTATCTAACCCCGTACTGTACCTATCCTGGGAGTGTTTGATGGGGACAGTGCAGAGGGAGCTTTACTCTGTATCTAACCCCGTGCTGTATCTGTCCTGGGAGTGTTTGATGGGGACTGTGTAGAGGAAGCTTTATTTAACCCCGTGCTGTACCTGTCCTGGAAGTATTTGACGGGGACAGTGTAGAGGGAACTTTACTCTGTTTCTAACCCCGTGCTGTACCTGTCCTGGGACTGTTTGATGGGGACAGTGTAGAGGGAGCTTTACTCTGTATCTAACCCCGTGCTGTACCTGTCCTGGAAGTATTTGACGGGGACAGTGTAGAGGGAGCTTTACTCTGTATCTAACCCCGTGCTGTACCTGTCCTGGGAGTGTTTGATGGGGGCAGAGTCGAGGGAGCTTTACTCTGTATTTAACCCCGTGCTGTGCCTGTCCTGGGAGTTTTTGATGGGGACATTGTCGAGGGTGCTTTACTCTGTATCTAACCCCGTGCTGTACCTGTCCTGGGACTGTTTGATGGGGACAATGTAGAGGGAGCTTTACTCTGTATCTAACCCCGTGCTGTACCTGTCCTGGGAGTGTTTGATGGGGACAGTGTAGAGGGAGCTTTACTCTGTATCTAACCCCGTGCTGTACCTGTCCTGGGAGTGTTTGATGGGGACAGTGTAGAGGGAGCTTTACTCTGTATCTAACCCCGTGCTGTACCTGTCCTGGGAGTGTTTGATGGGGACAGTGTAGAGGGAGCTTTACTCTGTGTCTCACCCCGTGCTGTACCTGTCCTGGGAGTGTTTGATGGGGACAGTGTAGAGGGAGCTTTCCTCTGTATCTAACCCCATGCTGTACCTGTCCTGGGAGTGTTTGATGGGGACAGTGTAGAGGGAGCTTTACTCTGTATCTAACCCCGTGCTGTACCTGTCCTGGGAGTGTTTGATGGGGACAGTGTAGAGGGAGCTTTACTCTGTATCTAACCCCGTGCTGTACCTGTCCTGGGAGTGTTTGATGGGGACAGTGTAGAGGGAGCTTTACTCTGTGTCTCACCCCGTGCTGTACCTGTCCTGGGAGTGTTTGATGGGGACAGTGTAGAGGGAGCTTTCCTCTGTATCTAACCCCATGCTGTACCTGTCCTGGGAGTGTTTGATGGGGACAGTGTAGAGGGAGCTTTACTCTGTATCTAACCCCGTGCTGTACCTGTCCTGGGAGTGTTTGATGGGGACAGTGTAGAGGGAGCTTTCCTCTGTATCTAACCCCATGCTGTACCTGTCCTGGGAGTGTTTGATGGGGACAGTGTAGAGGGAGCTTTACTCTGTATCTAACCCCGTCCTGTACCTATCCTGGGAGTGTTTGGTGGGAACAGTGCAGAGGAAGCTTTACTCTGTATCTAACCCCGTGCTGTACCTTTCCTGGGACTGTTTTATGGGGACATTGTAGAGGGAGCTTTACTCTGTGTATAACCCCGTGCTGTACCTGTCCTGGGAGTGTTTGATGGGGACATTGTAGAGTGAGCTTTATGCTGTATGTAACCCCGTGCTGTACCTGTCCTGGGAGTGTTTGATGGGGACAGTGTAGAGGGAGCTTTACTCTGTGTCTAACCCCGTGCTGTACCTGTCCTGGGAGTGTTTGATGGGGACAGTGCAGAGGGAGCTTTACTCTGTCGAATCTCCGTGCTGTACCTGTCCTGGGACTGATTGATGGGGACAGTGCAGAGGGAGCTTTACTCTGTATCAAACCCCGTGCTGTATCTGTCCTGGGAGTGTTTGATGGGGACTGTGCAGAGGAAGCTTTATTTAACCCCCTGAATGACCTGTCCTGGAAGTATTTGACGGGGACAGTGTAGAGGGAGATATCCTCTGTATCTAAAGCCGTGCTGTCCCTGTCCTGGGAGTGTTTGACGGGGACAGTGTAGTGGGAGCTTTACTCTGTATCTAACCCCGTGCTGTACCTGTCCTGGGAGTGTTTGATGGGAACAGTGCAGAGGAAGCTTTACTCTGTATCTAGCCCGGGGTGTACCTTTCCTGGGACTGTTTGATGGGGACATTGTAGAGGGAGCTTTACTCTGTATCTAACCCCGTGCTGTACCTGTCCTGGGAGTGTTTGATGGTGACAGTGTAGTGGGAACTTTGCTCTGTGTCTAACCCCGTGCTGTACCTGTCCTGGGAGTGTTTGATGGGGACATTGTAGAGTGAGCTTTTGCTGGATGTAACCCCGTGCTGTACCTGTCCTGGGAGTGTTTGATGGGGACAGTGCAGAGGGAGCTTTACTCTGTATCTAACCCCGTGCTGTATCTGCCCTGGGAGTGTTTGATGGGGACTGTGTAGAGGAAGCTTTATTTAACCCCGTGCTGTACCTGTCCTGGAAGTATTTGACAGGGACAGTGTAGAGGGAGCTTTACTCTGTATCTAACCCCGTGCTGTACCTGTCCTGGGAGTGTTTGATGGGGACAGTGTAGAGGGAGCTTTACTCTGTATCTAACCCCGTGCTGTACCTGGCCTGGGAGTGTTTGATGGGGACAGTGTAGAGGGAGCTTTACTCTGTATCTAACCCCGTGCTGTACCTGGCCTGGGAGTGTTTGATGGGGACAGTGTAGAGGGAGCTTTACTCTGTATCTAACCCCGTGCTGTACCTGTCCTGGAAGTATTTGACGGGGACAGTGTAGAGGGAGCTTTACTCTGTATCTAACCCCGTGCTGTACCTGTCCTGGGAGTGGTTGATGGGGTCAGAGTCGAGTGAGCTTTACTCTGTATTTAAC
Organism: Scyliorhinus torazame; assembly: GCF_047496885.1. Lineage (NCBI taxonomy): Eukaryota > Metazoa > Chordata > Chondrichthyes > Carcharhiniformes > Scyliorhinidae > Scyliorhinus > Scyliorhinus torazame. Next base: position 169,270,688 of record NC_092724.1, read on the forward strand.
CCCGTGCTGTGCCTGTCCTGGGAGTTTTTGATGGGGACATTGTCGAGGGTGCTTTACTCTGTATCTAACCCCGTGCTGTACCTGTCCTGGGACTGTTTGATGGGGACAATGTAGAGGGAGCTTTACTCTGTATCTAACCCCGTGCTGTACCTGTCCTGGGAGTGTTTGATGGGGACAGTGTAGAGGGAGCTTTACTCTGTGTCTAACCCCGTGCTGTACCTGTCCTGGGAGTGTTTGATGGGGACAGTGTAGAGGGAGCTTTACTCTGTATCTAACCCCGTGCTGTACCTTTCCTGGGGCTGTTTGATGGGGAATTTGTAGAGGGAGCTTTGCTCTGTGTCTAACCCCGTGCTGTACCTGTCCTGGGAGTGTTTAATCGGGACATTGTAGAGTGAGCTTTATGCTGTATGTAACCCCGTGCTGTACCTGTCCTGGGAGTGTTTGATGGGGACAGTGTAGAGGGAGCTTTACTCTGTGTCTAACCCCGTGCTGTACCTGTCCTGGGAGTTTTTGATGGGGACAGTGTAGAGGGAACTTTACTCTGTCGAATCTCCGTGCTGTACCTGTCCTGGGACTGATTGATGGGGACAGTGCAGAGGGAGCTTTACTCTGTATCTAACCCCGTGCTGTATCTGTCCTGGGAGTGTTTGATGGGGACAGTGTAGGGAGAGCTTTACTCTGTATCTAACCCCGTGCTGTACCTGTCCTGGGAGTGTTTGATGGGGACAGTGTAGGGAGAGCTTTACTCTGTATCTAACCCCGTGCTGTATCTGTCCTGGGAGTGTTTGATGGGGACTGTGCAGAGGAAGCTTCATTTAACCCCGTGAATGACCTGTCCTGGAAGTATTTGACGGGGACAGTGTAGAGGGAGATATCCTCTGTATCTAAGCCCGTGCTGTCCCTGTCCTGGGAGTGTTTGACGGGGACAGTGTAGAGGGAGATATCCTCTGTATCTAAGCCTGTGCTGTACCTATCCTGGGAGTGTTTGATGGGGACAGTGCAGAGGGAGCTTTACTCTGTATCTAACCCCGTGCTGTATCTGTCCTGGGAGTGTTTGATGGGGACTGTGTAGAGGAAGCTTTATTTAACCCCGTGCTGTACCTGTCCTGGAAGTATTTGACGGGGACAGTGTAGAGGGAGCTTTACTATGTATCTAACCCCGTGCTGTACCTGTCCAGGGACTGTTTGATTGGGACAGTGTAGAGGGAGCTTTACTCTGTATCTAACCCCGTGCTGTACCTGTCCTGGGAGTGTTTGATGGGGACAGAGTCGAGGGAGCTTTACTCTGTATTTAACCCCGTGCTGTGCCTGTCCTGGGAGTTTATGATGGGGACATTGTCGAGGGTGCTTTACTCTGTATCTAACCCCGTGCTGTACCTGTCCTGGGACTGTTTGATGGGGACAATGTAGAGGGAGCTTTACTCTGTATCTAACCCCGTGCTGTACCTGTCCTGGGAGTGTTTGATGGGGACAGTGTAGAGGGAGCTTTACTCTGTGTCTCACCCCGTGCTGTACCTGTCCTGGGAGTGTTTGATGGGGACAGTGTAGAGGGAGCTTTCCTCTGTATCTAACCCCATGCTGTACCTGTCCTGGGAGTGTTTGATGGGGACAGTGTAGAGGGAGCTTTACTCTGTATCTAACCCCGTGCTGTACCTGTCCTGGGAGTGTTTGATGGGGACAGTGTAGAGGGAGCTTTCCTCTGTATCTAACCCCATGCTGTACCTGTCCTGGGAGTGTTTGATGGGGACAGTGTAGAGGGAGCTTTACTCTGTATCTAACCCCGTGTTGTACCTGTCCTGGGAGTGTTTGATGGGGACAGTGTAGAGGGAGCTTTACTCTGTATCTAACCCCGTACTGTACCTATCCTGGGAGTGTTTGGTGGGAACAGTGCAGAGGAAGCTTTACTCTGTATCTAACCCCGTGCTGTACCTTTCCTGGGAGTGTTTGATGGGGACAGTGCAGAGGAAGCTTTACTCTGTATCTAACCCCGTGCTGTACCTGTCCTGGGAGTGTTTGATGGGGACAGTGTAGAGGGAGCTTTACTCTGTATCCAACCCCGTGCTGTACCTGTCCTGGGAGTGTTTGATGGGGACAGTGTACAAAGAACAAAGAACAAAGAAATGTACAGCACAGGAACAGGCCCTTCGGCCCTCCAAGCCCGTGCCGACCATACTGCCCGACTAAACTACAATCTTCTACACTTCCTGGGTCCGTATCCTTCTATTCCCATCCTATTCATATATTTGTCAAGATGCCCCTTAAATGTCCCTATCGTCCCTGCCTCCACTACCTCCTCCGGTAGTGAGTTCCAGGCACCCACTACCCTCTGCGTAAAAAACTTGCCTCGTACATCTACTCTAAACTTTGCCCCTCTCACCTTAAACCTATGCCCCCTAGTAATTGACCCCTCTACCCTGGGGAAAAGCCTCTGACTATCCACTCTGTCTATGCCCCTCATAATTTTGTATACCTCTATCAGGTCGCCCCTCAACCTCCTTCGTTCCAGTGAGAACAAACCGAGTTTATTCAATCGCTCCTCATAGCTTATGCCCTCCATACCAGGCAACATTCTGGTAAATCTCTTCTGCACCCTCTCTAAAGCCTCCACATCCTTCTGGTAGTGTGGCGACCAGAATTGAACACTATACTCCAAGTGTGGCCTAACTAAGGTTCTATACAGCTGCAACATGACTTGCCAATTCTTATACTCAATGCCCCGGCCAATGAAGGCAAGCATGCCGTATGCCTTCTTGACTACCTTCTCCACCTGTGTAGCCCCTTTCAGTGATCTGTGGACCTGTACTCCTAGATCTCTTTGACTTTCAATACTCTTGAGGGTTCTACCATTCACTGTATATTCCCTACCTGCATTAGCCCTTCCAAAATGCATTACCTCACATTTGTCCAGGTTAAACTCCATCTGCCATCTCTCCGCCCAAGTCTCCAGACAATCTAAATCCTGCTGTATCCTCAGACAGTCCTCATCGCTATCCGCAATTCCACCAACCTTTGTGTCGTCTGCAAACTTACTAATCAGACCAGTTACATTTTCCTCCAAATCATTTATATATACTACAAAGAGCAAAGGTCCCAGCACTGATCCCTGTGGAACACCACTGGTCACAGCCCTCCAATTAGAAAAGCATCCCTCCATTGCTACCCTCTGCCTTCTATGGCCTAGCCAGTTCTGTATCCACCTTGCCAGTTCACCCCTGATCCCGTGTGACTTCACCTTTTGTACTAGTCTACCATGAGGGACCTTGTCAAAGGCCTTACTGAAGTCCATATAGACAACATCTACTGCCCTACCTGCATCAATCATCTTAGTGACCTCCTCGAAAAACTCGATCAAGTTAGTGAGACACGACCTCCCCTTCACAAAACCGTGCTGCCTCTCACTAATACGTCCATTTGCTTCCAAATGGGAGTAGATCCTGTCTCGAAGAATTCTCTCCAGTAATTTCCCTACCACTGAAGTAAGGCTCACCGGCCTGTAGTTCCCGGGATTATCCCTGCCACCCTTCTTAAACAGAGGAACAACATTGGCTATTCTCCAGTCCTCCGGGACATCCCCTGAAGACAGCGAGGATCCAAAGATTTCTCCCTCTGTAGAGGGAGCTTTACTCTGTATCTAACCCCGTGCTGTACCTGTCGTGCGTGTGTTTGATGGGGACAGTGTAGAGGGAGCTTTGCTCTGTCTCTAACCCCGTGCTGTACCTGTCCTGGGAGTGTTTGATGGGGACATTGTAGAGTGAGCTTTATGCTGTATGTAACCCCGTGCTGTACCTGTCCTGGGAGTGTTTGATGGGGACAGTGCAGAGGGAGCTTTAATCTGTCGAATCTCCGTGCTGTACCTGTCCTGGGACTGATTGATGGGGACAGTGCAGAGGGAGCTTTACTCTGTATCTAACCCCGTGCTGTACCTGTCCTGGGAGTTTTTGATGGGGACAGAGTCGAGGGAGCTTTGCTCTGTGTCTAACCCCGTGCTGTACCTGTCCTGGGAGTGTTTGATGCGGACATTGTAGAGTGAGCTTTATGCTGTATGTAACCCCGTGCTGTACCTGTCCTGGGAGTGTTTGATGGGGACAGTGTAGAGGGAGCTTTACTCTGTGTCTAACCCCGTGCTGTACCTGTCCTGGGAGTGTTTGATGGGGACAGTGTAGAGGGAGCTTTACTCTGTCGAATCTCCGTGCTGTACCTGTCCTGGGAGTGTTTGATGGTGACAGCGCAGAGGGAGCTTTACTCTGTATCTAACCCCGTGCTGTACCTGTCCTGGGAGTGTTTGATGGGGACAGTGTGGAGGGAACTTTACTCTGTATCTAACCCCGCGCTGTACCTGTCCTGGGAGTGTTTGATGGGGATTGTGTAGAGGGAGCTTTACTCTGTATCTAACCCCGTGCTGTACCTGTCCTGGGAGTGTTTGATGGGGACAGTGTAGAGGGAGCTTTACTCTGTATCTAACCCCGTGCTGTACCTGTCCTGTGAGTGTTTGATGGGGACAGTGTAGAGGGAGCTTTACTCTGTGTCTCACCCCGTGCTGTACCTGTCCTGGGAGTGTTTGATGGGGACAGTGTAGAGGGAGCTTTCCTCTGTATCTAACCCCATGCTGTACCTGTCCTGGGAGTGTTTGATGGGGACAGTGTAGAGGGAGCTTTACTCTGTATCTAACCCCGTGCTGTACCTGTCCTGGGAGTGTTTGATGGGGACAGTGTAGAGGGAGCTTTACTCTGTATCTAACCCCGTGCTGTACCTGTCCTGGGAGTGTTTGATGGGGACAGTGTAGAGGGAGCTTTACTCTGTGTCTCACCCCGTGCTGTACCTGTCCTGGGAGTGTTTGATGGGGACAGTGTAGAGGGAGCTTTCCTCTGTATCTAACCCCATGCTGTACCTGTCCTGGGAGTGTTTGATGGGGACAGTGTAGAGGGAGCTTTACTCTGTATCTAACCCCGTGCTGTACCTGTCCTGGGAGTGTTTGATGGGGACAGTGTAGAGGGAGCTTTTCTCTGTATCTAACCCCATGCTGTACCTGTCCTGGGAGTGTTTGATGGGGACAGTGTAGAGGGAGCTTTACTCTGTATCTAACCCCGTCCTGTACCTATCCTGGGAGTGTTTGGTGGGAACAGTGCAGAGGAAGCTTTACTCTGTATCTAACCCCGTGCTGTACCTTTCCTGGGACTGTTTTATGGGGACATTGTAGAGGGAGCTTTACTCTGTGTATAACCCCGTGCTGTACCTGTCCTGGGAGTGTTTGATGGGGACATTGTAGAGTGAGCTTTATGCTGTATGTAACCCCGTGCTGTACCTGTCCTGGGAGTGTTTGATGGGGACAGTGTAGAGGGAGCTTTACTCTGTGTCTAACCCCGTGCTGTACCTGTCCTGGGAGTGTTTGATGGGGACAGTGCAGAGGGAGCTTTACTCTGTCGAATCTCCGTGCTGTACCTGTCCTGGGACTGATTGGTGGGGACAGTGCAGAGGGAGCTTTACTCTGTATCTAACCCCGTGCTGTATCTGTCCTGGGAGTGTTTGATGGGGACTGTGCAGAGGAAGCTTTATTTAACCCCCTGAATGACCTGTCCTGGAAGTATTTGACGGGGACAGTGTAGAGGGAGATATCCTCTGTATCTAAGCCCGTGCTGTCCCTGTCCTGGGAGTGTTTGACGGGGACAGTGTAGTGGGAGCTTTACTCTGTATCTAACCCCGTGCTGTACCTGTCCTGGGAGTGTTTGATGGGAACAGTGCAGAGGAAGCTTTACTCTGTATCTAGCCCGGGGTGTACCTTTCCTGGGACTGTTTGATGGGGACATTGTAGAGGGAGCTTTACTCTGTATCTAACCCCGTGCTGTACCTGTCCTGGGAGTGTTTGATGGTGACAGTGTAGTGGGAACTTTGCTCTGTGTCTAACCCCGTGCTGTACCTGTCCTGGGACTGTTTGATGGGGACATTGTAGAGTGAGCTTTTGCTGGATGTAACCCCGTGCTGTACCTTTCCTGGGAGTGTTTGATGGGGACAGTGCAGAGGGAGCTTTACTCTGTATCTAACCCCGTGCTGTATCTGCCCTGGGAGTGTTTGATGGGGACTGTGTAGAGGAAGCTTTATTTAACCCCGTGCTGTACCTGTCCTGGAAGTATTTGACAGGGACAGTGTAGAGGGAGCTTTACTCTGTATCTAACCCCGTGCTGTACCTGTCCTGGGAGTGTTTGATGGGGACAGTGTAGAGGGAGCTTTACTCTGTATCTAACCCCGTGCTGTACCTGGCCTGGGAGTGTTTGATGGGGACAGTGTAGAGGGAGCATTACTCTGTATCTAACCCCGTGCTGTACCTGGCCTGGGAGTGTTTGATGGGGACAGTGTAGAGGGAGCTTTACTCTGTATCTAACCCCGTGCTGTACCTGTCCTGGAAGTATTTGACGGGGACAGTGTAGAGGGAGCTTTACTCTGTATCTAACCCCGTGCTGTACCTGTCATGGGAGTGGTTGATGGGGTCAGAGTCGAGTGAGCTTTACTCTGTATTTAACCCCGTGCTGTGCCTGTCCTGGGAGTTTTTGATGGGGACATTGTCGAGGGTGCTTTACTCTGTATCTAACCCCGTGCTGTACCTGTCCTGGGACTGTTTGATGGGGACAATGTAGAGGGAGCTTTACTCTGTATCTAACCCCGTGCTGTACCTGTCCTGGGAGTGTTTGATGGGGACAGTGTAGAGGGAGCTTTACTCTGTGTCTAACCCCGTGCTGTACCCGTCCTGGGAGTGTTTGATGGGGACAGTGTAGAGGGAGCTTTACTCTGTATCTAACCCCGTGCTGTACCTTTCCTGGGGCTGTTTGATGGGGACATTGTAGAGGGAGCTTTGCTCTGTGTCTAACCCCGTGCTGTACCTGTCCTGGGAGTGTTTAATCGGGACATTGTAGAGTGAGCTTTATGCTGTATGTAACCCCGTGCTGTACCTGTCCTGGGAGTGTTTGATGGGGACAGTGTAGAGGGAGCTTTACTCTGTGTCTAACCCCGTGCTGTACCTGTCCTGGGAGTTTTTGATGGGGACAGTGTAGAGGGAACTTTACTCTGTCGAATCTCCGTGCTGTACCTGTCCTGGGACTGATTGATGGGGACAGTGCAGAGGGAGCTTTACTCTGTATCTAACCCCGTGCTGTATCTGTCCTGGGAGTGTTTGATGGGGACAGTGTAGGGAGAGCTTTACTCTGTATCTAACCCCGTGCTGTACCTGTCCTGGGAGTGTTTGATGGGGACAGTGTAGGGAGAGCTTTACTCTGTATCTAACCCCGTGCTGTATCTGTCCTGGGAGTGTTTGATGGGGACTGTGCAGAGGAAGCTTCATTTAACCCCGTGAATGACCTGTCCTGGAAGTATTTGACGGGGACAGTGTAGAGGGAGATATCCTCTGTATCTAAGCCCGTGCTGTCCCTGTCCTGGGAGTGTTTGACGGGGACAGTGTAGAGGGAGATATCCTCTGTATCTAAGCCCGTGCTGTACCTATCCTGGGAGTGTTTGATGGGGACAGTGCAGAGGGAGCTTTACTCTGTATCTAACCCCGTGCTGTATCTGTCCTGGGAGTGTTTGATGGGGACTGTGTAGAGGAAGCTTTATTTAACCCCGTGCTGTACCTGTCCTGGAAGTATTTGACGGGGACAGTGTAGAGGGAGCTTTACTATGTATCTAACCCCGTGCTGTACCTGTCCAGGGACTGTTTGATTGGGACAGTGTAGAGGGAGCTTTACTCTGTATCTAACCCCGTGCTGTACCTGTCCTGGGAGTGTTTGATGGGGACAGAGTCGAGGGAGCTTTACTCTGTATTTAACCCCGTGCTGTGCCTGTCCTGGGAGTTTTTGATGGGGACATTGTCGAGGGTGCTTTACTCTGTATCTAACCCCGTGCTGTACCTGTCCTGGGACTGTTTGATGGGGACAATGTAGAGGGAGCTTTACTCTGTATCTAACCCCGTGCTGTACCTGTCCTGGGAGTGTTTGATGGGGACAGTGTAGAGGGAGCTTTACTCTGTGTCTCACCCCGTGCTGTACCTGTCCTGGGAGTGTTTGATGGGGACAGTGTAGAGGGAGCTTTCCTCTGTATCTAACCCCATGCTGTACCTGTCCTGGGAGTGTTTGATGGGGACAGTGTAGAGGGAGCTTTACTCTGTATCTAACCCCGTGCTGTACCTGTCCTGGGAGTGTTTGATGGGGACAGTGTAGAGGGAGCTTTCCTCTGTATCTAACCCCATGCTGTACCTGTCCTGGGAGTGTTTGATGGGGACAGTGTAGAGGGAGCTTTACTCTGTATCTAACCCCGTGTTGTACCTGTCCTGGGAGTGTTTGATGGGGACAGTGTAGAGGGAGCTTTACTCTGTATCTAACCCCGTACTGTACCTATCCTGGGAGTGTTTGGTGGGAACAGTGCAGAGGAAGCTTTACTCTGTATCTAACCCCGTGCTGTACCTTTCCTGGGAGTGTTTGATGGGGACAGTGCAGAGGAAGCTTTACTCTGTATCTAACCCCGTGCTGTACCTGTCCTGGGAGTGTTTGATGGGGACAGTGTAGAGGGAGCTTTACTCTGTATCGAACCCCGTGCTGTACCTGTCCTGGGAGTGTTTGATGGGGACAGTGTAGAGGGAGCTTTACTCTGTATCTAACCCCGTGCTGTACCTGTCGTGCGTGTGTTTGATGGGGACAGTGTAGAGGGAGCTTTGCTCTGTCTCTAACCCCGTGCTGTACCTGTCCTGGGAGTGTTTGATGGGGACATTGTAGAGTGAGCTTTATGCTGTATGTAACCCCGTGCTGTACCTGTCCTGGGAGTGTTTGATGGGGACAGTGCAGAGGGAGCTTTAATCTGTCGAATCTCCGTGCTGTACCTGTCCTGGGACTGATTGATGGGGACAGTGCAGAGGGAGCTTTACTCTGTATCTAACCCCGTGCTGTACCTGTCCTGGGAGTTTTTGATGGGGACAGAGTCGAGGGAGCTTTGCTCTGTGTCTAACCCCGTGCTGTACCTGTCCTGGGAGTGTTTGATGGGGACATTGTAGAGTGAGCTTTATGCTGTATGTAACCCCGTGCTGTACCTGTCCTGGGAGTGTTTGATGGGGACAGTGTAGAGGGAGCTTTACTCTGTGTCTAACCCCGTGCTGTACCTGTCCTGGGAGTGTTTGATGGGGACAGTGTAGAGGGAGCTTTACTCTGTCGAATCTCCGTGCTGTACCTGTCCTGGGACTGATTGATGGGGACAGTGCAGAGGGAGCTTTACTCTGTATCTAACCCCGAGCTGTATCTGTCCTGGGAGTGTTTGATGGGGACTGTGCAGAGGAAGCTTTATTTAACCCCGTGAATGACCTGTCCTGGAAGTATTTGACGGGGACAGTGTAGAGGGAGATATCCTCTGTATCTAAGCCCGTGCTGTCCCTGTCCTGGGAGTGTTTGACGGGGACAGTGTAGAGGGAGCTTTACTCTGTATCTAACCCCGTGCTGTACCTGTCCTGGGAGCGTTTGATGGGAACAGTGCAGAGGAAGCTTTACTCTGTATCTAGCCCGGGGTGTACCTTTCCTGGGACTGTTTGATGGGGACATTGTAGAGGGAGCTTTACTCTGTGTATAACCCCGTGCTGTATCTGTCGTGCGTGTGTTTGATGGTGACAGTGTAGTGGGAACTTTGCTCTGTGTCTAACCCCGTGCTGTATCTGTCCTGGGAGTGTTTGATGGGGACATTGTAGAGTGAGCTTTATGCTGTATGTAACCCCGTGCTGTACCTGTCCTGGGAGTGTTTGATGGGGACAGTGTAGAGGGAGCTTTACTCTGTATCTAACCCCGTACTGTACCTATCCTGGGAGTGTTTGATGGGGACAGTGCAGAGGGAGCTTTACTCTGTACCTAACCCCGTGCTGTATCTGTCCTGGGAGTGTTTGATGGGGACTGTGTAGAGGAAGCTTTATTTAACCCCGTGCTGTACCTGTCCTGGAAGTATTTGACGGGGACAGTGTAGAGGGAGCTTTACTCTGTTTCTAACCCCGTGCTGTACCTGTCCTGGGACTGTTTGATGGGGACAGTGTAGAGGGAGCTTTACTCTGTATCTAACCCCGTGCTGTACCTGTCCTGGGAGTTTTTGATGGGGACATTGTCGAGGGTGCTTTACTCTGTATCTAACCCCGTGCTGTACCTGTCCTGGGACTGTTTGATGGGGACAATGTAGAGGGAGCTTTACTCTGTATCTAACCCCGTGCTGTACCTGTCCTGGGAGTGTTTGATGGGGACAGTGTAGAGGGAGCTTTACTCTGTGTCTCACCCCGTGCTGTACCTGTCCTGGGAGTGTTTGATGGGGACAGTGTAGAGGGAGCTTTCCTCTGTATCTAACCCCATGCTGTACCTGTCCTGGGAGTGTTTGATGGGGACAGTGTAGAGGGAGCTTTACTCTGTATCTAACCCCGTGCTGTACCTGTCCTGGGAGTGTTTGATGGGGACAGTGTAGAGGGAGCTTTACTCTGTATCTAACCCCGTGTTGTACCTGTCCTGGGAGTGTTTGATGGGGACAGTGTAGAGGGAGCTTTACTCTGTATCTAACCCCGTACTGTACCTATCCTGGGAGTGTTTGGTGGGAACAGTGCAGAGGAAGCTTTACTCTGTATCTAACCCCGTACTGTACCTGTCCTGGGAGTGTTTGATGGGGACAGTGTAGAGGGAGCTTTCCTCTGTATCTATCCCCATGCTGTACCTGTCCTGGGAGTGTTTGATGGGGACAGTGTAGAGGGAGCTTTACTCTGTATCTAACCCCGTGTTGTGCCTGTCCTGGGAGTGTTTGATGGGGACAGTGTAGAGGGAGCTTTACTCTGTATCTAACCCCGTGCTGTACCTGTCCTGGGAGTGTTTGATGGGGACAGTGTAGAGGGAGCTTTACTCTGTGTCTCACCCCGTGCTGTACCTGTCCTGGGAGTGTTTGATGGGGACAGTGGAGAGGGAGCTTTCCTCTGTATCTAACCCCATGCTGTACCTGTCCTGGGAGTGTTTGATGGGGACAGTGTAGAGGGAGCTTTACTCTGTATCTAACCCCGTACTGTACCTATCCTGGGAGTGTTTGGTGGGAACAGTGCAGAGGAAGCTTTACTCTGTATCTAACCCCGTGCTGTACCTTTCCTGGGACTGTTTGATGGGGACATTGTAGAGGGAGCTTTACTCTGTGTATAACCCCGTGCTGTACCTGTCCTGGGAGTGTTTGATGGGGACAGTGTAGAGGGAGCTTTCCTCTGTATCTAACCCCATGCTGTACCTGTCCTGGGAGTGTTTGATGGGGACAGTGTAGAGGGAGCTTTACTCTGTATCTAACCCCGTGTTGTACCTGTCCTGGGAGTGTTTGATGGGGACAGTGTAGAGGGAGCTTTACTCTGTATCTAACCCCGTGCTGTACCTGTCCTGGGAGTGTTTGATGGGGACAGTGTAGAGGGAGCTTTACTCTGTGTCTCACCCCGTGCTGTACCTGTCCTGGGAGTGTTTGATGGGGACAGTGGAGAGGGAGCTTTCCTCTGTATCTAACCCCATGCTGTACCTGTCCTGGGAGTGTTTGATGGGGACAGTGTAGAGGGAGCTTTACTCTGTATCTAACCCCGTACTGTACCTATCCTGGGAGTGTTTGGTGGGAACAGTGCAGAGGAAGCTTTACTCTGTATCTAACCCCGTGCTGTACCTTTCCTGGGACTGTTTGATGGGGACATTGTAGAGGGAGCTTTACTCTGTGTATAACCCCGTGCTGTACCTGTCCTGGGAGTGTTTGATGGGGACAGTGTAGAGGGAGCTTTACTCTGTATCTAACCCCGTGCTGTACCTGTCCTGGGAGTGTTTGATGGGGACAGTGTAGAGGGAGCTTTACTCTGTATCTAACCCGTGCTGTACCTGTCCTGGGAGTGTTTGATGGGGACAGTGTAGAGGGAGCTTTGCTCTGTCTCTAACCCCGTGCTGTACCTGTCCTGGGAGTGTTTGATGGGGACATTGTAGAGTGAGCTTTATGCTGTATGTAACCCCGTGCTGTACCTGTCCTGGGAGTGTTTGATGGGGACAGTGCAGAGGGAGCTTTACTCTGTCGAATCTCCGTGCTGTACCTGTCCTGGGACTGATTGATGGGGACAGTGCAGAGGGAGCTTTACTCTGTATCTAACCCCGTGTTGTACCTGTCCTGGGAGTGTTTGATGGGGACAGTGTAGAGGGAGCTTTACTCTGTATCTAACCCCGTGTTGTACCTGTCCTGGGAGTGTTTGATGGGGACAGTGTAGAGGGAGCTTTACTCTGTATCTAACCCCGTGCTGTACCTGTCCTGGGAGTGTTTGATGGGGACAGTGTAGAGGGAGCTTTACTCTGTGTCTCACCCCGTGCTGTACCTGTCCTGGGAGTGTTTGATGGGGACAGTGTAGAGGGAGCTTTCCTCTGTATCTAACCCCATGCTGTACCTGTCCTGGGAGTGTTTGATGGGGACAGTGTAGAGGGAGCTTTACTCTGTATCTAACCCCGTACTGTACCTATCCTGGGAGTGTTTGGTGGGAACAGTGCAGAGGAAGCTTTACTCTGTATCTAACCCCGTGCTGTACCTTTCCTGGGACTGTTTGATGGGGACATTGTAGAGGGAGCTTTACTCTGTATCTAACCCCGTGCTGTACCTGTCCTGGGAGTGTTTGATGGGGACAGTGTAGAGGGAGCTTTGCTCTGTCTCTAACCCCGTGCTGTACCTGTCCTGGGAGTGTTTGATGGGGACATTGTAGAGTGAGCATTATGCTGTATGTAACCCCGTGCTGTACCTGTCCTGGGAGTGTTTGATGGGGACAGTGCAGAGGGAGCTTTACTCTGTCGAATCTCCGTGCTGTACCTGTCCTGGGACTGATTGATGGGGACAGTGCAGAGGGTGCTTTACTCTGTATCTAACCCCGTGCTGTACCTGTCCTGGAAGTATTTGACGGGGACAGTGTAGAAGGAGATATCCTCTGTATCTAACCCCGTGCTGTACCTGTCCTGGGACTGTTTGATGGGGACAGTGTAGAGGGAGCTTTATTCTGTACTTAACCCCGTGCTGTACCTGTCCTGGGAGTGTTTGATGGAGACAGTGTAGAGGGAGCTTTACTCTGTATCTAACCCCGTGCTGTACCTGTCCTGGGAGTGTTTGATGGGGACAGTGTAGAGGGAGCTTTACTCTGTATCTAACCCCGTGCTGTACCTGTCCTCGGAGTGTTTGATGGGGACAGTGCAGAGGAAGCTTTACTCTGTATCTAACCCCGTGCTGTACCTGTCGTGCGTGTGTTTGATGGAGACAGTGTGGAGGGAACTTTGCTCTGTGTCTAACCCCGTGCTGTTCCTGTCCTGGGAGTGTTTGATGCGGACAGTGTAGAGGGAGCTTTACTCTGTATCTAACCCCGTGCTGTACCTGTCCTGGAAGTATTTGACGGGGACAGTGTAGAGGGTGATATCCTCTGTATCTAAGCCCGTGCTGTCCCTGTCCTGGGAGTGTGTAGCGCACAAAGACTCCGAGAGACGAATAGAGTGAACTCGATGCGGCTTTATTAAGCGTGCCTGTTCCCCCGCAGTTCAGTAGTAGACTGGCCTGCGGGGGAAGACTCCTGCTTCTTATACTCCGCCTTCAGGGCGGAGCTAGAGGTCCACGGCCAACCAGGACCCGAGATCTGTCAGCCAATGACATTAGGGCTTCCAGTCCCACATGACCCCTAATGCATACTACCACATTCACCCCTTGTTAAAAATGAACCCGGCGGGGTGATGCTTCGCATGGTGGTAAGGGTTTACAAGGCTGGTCCTGGGAGGAAAACATTCACATATCAATACAGTATGTACAATTTTGTTCTGTTTCGAACTATTTACCGGAATTGTCAGGAGAGAAAAAAAGGCAAAATGTTCTCATGAAAAGTCCACATATTGTGTTAGATCGACGCCACGAGTCAGTCGGGCGGTCTGGTCGTCCGTGTTGATCGCCTCGGCCCCGGTGGTGGTGGTGGTGCTTGTTCCGGTGTTGTCGTCTCCGGGAGCCTTACGGTTTCGGCTAGGGCTTCACTCCTGGTCGGGCCTGGGAGGAGGACCGATCCTCCTGGGAAGGGGGCGGTCGCGGGGTGCGGCGGTGGCAGGAAGGGGGGGGGGTTGGGTGACTGGTATCGAGGGGGGGGGTGTGTTGCCGGCGGGCGCCAGATCTCGTAGGGAGACCGTGTCCTGTCGGCCGTCGGGGTACTCCACGTAGGCGTACTGGGGGTTCGCGTGGAGGAGGTGAACCCTTTCGACCAACGGGTCCGACTTGTGCACCCGCACATGCTTTCGGAGCAAGATGGGTCCTGGGGCCGCCAGCCAGGTCGGCAGCGACGTTCCAGAGGAGGACTTCCTGGGGAAGACAAGGAGGCGCTCATGCGGCGTTTGATTAGTGCTAGTACACAGTAGCGACCGGATGGAGTGGAGGGCGTCCGGGAGGACCTCCTGCCACCGTGAAACTGGGAGGTCCCTGGACTGTAGGGCCAGTAGGACGGTCTTCCAGACCGTGCCGTTCTCCCTCTCTACTTGCCCGTTCCCCCGGGGGTTGTAGCTGGTCGTCCTGCTTGAGGCTATACCGTTGCTGAACAGGAACTGGCGCAGCTCGTCACTCATGAAGGAGGACCCCCTGTCGCTGTGGACGTATGCGGGGCAACCGAACAGTGTGAATATGGTGTTCAGGGCTTTAATGACTGTGGCCGCGGTCATGTCAGAACAGGGGATGGCGAATGGGAAGCGAGAGTACTCGTCCACCACATTAAGGAAGTATGTGTTGCGGTCGGTGGAGGGGAGGGGCCCTTTGAAATCGAGACTGAGGCGTTCAAAGGGGCGGGAAGCCTTAATCAGGTGCGCACCATCCGGCCTGAAAAAATGCGGTTTGCACTCTGCGCAGATGTGGCAGTTCCTTGTGACTGTACGGACCTTCTCTAAAGAGTATGGGAGGTTGCGGGACTTGATAAAATGGTAAAACCGAGTGACCCCCGGGTGGCAGAGGTCCTCGTGGAGGGTTTGGAGGCGGTTAATTTGTGCGTTGGCACATGTGCCGTGGGATAGGGCATCGGATGGCTCGTTCAGCTTTCCGGGACGATAGAAGATCTCGTAGTTGAAGGTGGAGAGCTCGATCCTTCACCTTAAGATCTTGTCGTTTTTGATCTTGCCCCGCTGTGCATTATCGAACATGAAGGCTACCGACCGTTGGTCAGTGAGGAGAGTGAATCTCCTGCCGGCCAGGTAATGCCTCCAATGTCGCACAGCTTCCACTATGGCTTGGGCTTCCTTTTCCACTGAGGAGTGGCGGATTTCTGAAGCGTGGAGGGTTCGGGAGAAAAAGGCCACGGGTCTGCCCGCTTGGTTAAGGGTGGCCGCTAGAGCTACGTCGGAGGCGTCGCTCTCGACCTGGAAGGGGAGGGACTCGTCGATGGCGCGCATCGTGGCCTTTGCGATATCCGCTTTGATGCGGCTGAAGGCCTGGCAAGCCTCTGTCGACAGAGGGAAGGTCGTGGTCTGTATTAGGGGGCGGGCCTTGTCTGCGTACTGGGGGACCCACTGGGCGTAGTATGAAAAGAACCCCAGGCAGCGTTTTAGGGCTTTTGAGCAGTGCGGGAGGGGAAATTCCATGAGGGCGCGCATACGTTCGGGGTCGGGGCCTATTATCCCATTGCGCACTACGTAGCCCAGAATGGCTAGCCGGTCGGTGCTAAAAACGCACTTGTCCTCGTTGTACGTGAGGTTCAAGGCTTTAGCGGTCTGGAGGAATTTTTGGAGGTTGGCGTCGTGGTCCTGCTGATCGTGGCCGCAGATGGTTACATTGTCGAGATACGGGAACGTGGCCCGTAACCCATGTTGATCAACCATCCGGTCCATCTCTCGTTGGAAGACCGAGACCCCGTTTGTGACGCCAAATGGGACCCTTAGGAAATGGTATAATCGCCCGTCTGCCTCGAAGGCTGTGTACTTGCGGTTACTTGGGCGGATGGGGAGCTGATGGTAGGCGGACTTGAGGTCCACGGTGGAGAAGACTTTATATTGGGCAATCCGATTGACCATGTCGGATATGCGGGGGAGAGGGTACGCGTCTAGTTGTGTGTACCTGTTGATGGTCTGGCTATAGTCTATGACCAGCCTTTGCTTCTCCCCTGTCTTTACTACTACCACCTGTGCTCTCCAGGGACTATTGCTGGCCTGGATTATGCCTTCCTTTAGTAGCCGCTGGACTTCGGACCGAATGAAGGTCCGGTCCTGGGCGCTGTACCGTCTACTCCTAGTGGCGACGGGTTTGCAATCCGGGGTGAGGTTTGCAAACAAGGACGGGGGTTTCACCTTGAGGGGTGCGAGGCCGCAGATAGTGAGTGGGGGTATTGGGCCGCCGAATTTGAAGGTAAGGCTCTGTAGATTGCACTGGAAGTCTAATCCCAGTAATGTGGGGGCGCAGAGTTGGGGAAGGACGGAGAGCCTGTAGTTTTTGAACTCCCTCCCCTGCACCGTTAGGGTCACTATGCAGAAGCCTTTGAATAGTACGGAGTGGGGTCCTGCAGCTAGGGAAATCTTTTGTGCGCTGGGATGGGTGGTCAAAGAACAGCGTCTTACCGTGTCGGGGTGGATAAAGCTCTCCGTGCTCCCGGAGTCGACTAGGCATGGTGTCTCGTGCCCGTTTATCAGCACCGTTGTCGTCGTCGTCTGGAGTGTCTGGGGCCGAGCTTGGTCCAGCGTTATTGAAGCCAGACGTGGTTGTAGTAGTTGAGCGTCTTCTTCGAACCCCGTGGAGCCGTCGACACTGGGGTCCAAGATGGCGTCGGGGTTGAACAAAATGGCTGCCCCCGTGCATCGCACATGGCTGGGGGGTCACAAGATGGCGGTGGGGGTGGACAAAATGGCCGCCCCCATGCATCGCACATGGCTGGGGGGTCACAAGATGGCGGTGGGGGTGGACAAAATGGCCGCCCCCATGCGTCGTACAGGTCTGGGGTGGTCCAAGATGGCGGCGCCCTTCCTCCCCTCGTGGTGGCCGGGACCCAAAATGGCTGCGCCTACGGGTCGCACATGGGGCGCTGGGGGGGTTGGGGAGCGTTAGGAATGCGCGGAGCTCCCTCATCTCTGGGGACAGCGGTGGTCGGGACCCAAATTGGTAGCGCCGGCGGGTCATACGTGGGGCGCGGGGGGGGGGTTTGGGGGGCGTTAGAGCCGCGCAGAACTCCCTCTTCTCCGGGGAGAGCGGTGGTCGGGACCCAAAGTGGTAGCGCCGGCGGGTCATACATGGGGCGCGGGGGGGGTTGGGGAGCGTAAGCGGCGTGCAGGGCTCCCTGTTCTCCCGGGACCGCGGTGGTCGGGACCCAGAGCGGCTGCGCCTGCGGGTGGGGAGCGTAAACGGCTTGCAGGGCTCCCTGTTCTCCCGGGACAGCGGCGACCTCCCGGGACCGGCAAACAGCCGCGAAATGGCCCTTTTTCCCGCAGCTCTTGCAGATCGCTGCGCGGGCCGGGCAGCGCTGCTGGGGGTGTTTCGCCTGGCCGCAGAAATAGCAGCGGGCGCCCCCGGTGCGACTTGGTGTTTGGACCGCGCAAGCCTGTGGGGTGTCCGGGGGGGGGGGTGGGTTTGTCGCGACGGGTACGTACGGAGCCCAATGGGCTGCTGCGCGGTCGTGGCCGTAGGCGCGGGTATTTCGCGCGGCCACGTCTAGGGAGGCTGCTAGGGCCCGTGCCTCTGAGAGTCCTAGCGACTCTTTTTCTAGAAGTCTTTGGTGGATTTGGGAGGAGTTCATACCTGCCACAAAAGCATCGCGCAGTAACATGTCCGTGTGTTCATTTGCGTTCACCGACGGGCAGCTGCAGGCCCGTCCCAAAATTAGCAGCGCGGCGTAGAATTCATCTATCGATTCTCCGGGACTTTGCCGTCTCGTTGCGAGTTGGTAGCGTGCATAGATCTGGTTTACTGGGCGGACATAGAGACTTTTTAGTGCTGCGAACGCCGTCTGGAAATCCTCCGCGTCTTCGATGAGGGAGAAAATCTCCGTGCTTAACCTCGAGTGCAGGACCTGTAGTTTTTGGTCTTCTGTGACCCGGCCGGTGGCCGTTCTGAGGTAGGCCTCAAAACAAGTCTGCCAGTGCTTGAAGGCTGCTGCCACGTTCACTGCGTGGGGGCTGATCCTCAGGCATTCCGGGATGATCCTGAGCTCCATAGTCCTTTTTAGTCACGCTTAAAAAAATGTAGCGCACAAAGACTCCGAGAGACGAATGGAGTGAAGTCGATGCGGCTTTATTAAGCGTGTCTGTTCCCCCGCAGTTCAGTAGTAGACTGGCCTGCGGGGGAAGACTCCTGCTTCTTATACTCCGCCTTCAGGGCGGAGCTAGAGGTCCACGGCCTACCAGGACCCGGGATCTGTCAGCCAATGACATTAGGGCTTCCAGTCCCACAAGACCCCTAATGCATACTACCACAGAGTGTTTGATGGGGACAGTGTGGAGGGAGCTTTACTCTGTATCTAACCCCGTGCTGTACGCGTCCTGGGAGTGTTTGATGGCGACAGTGTAGAGGGAGTTTTACTTTGTATCTAACCCCGTGATGTACCTGTTCTGGGAGTGTTTGATGGGGACAGTGGAGAGGGAGCTTTACTCTATATCTAATCCCATGCTGTACCTGTCCTGGGAGTGTTTGACGGGGACTAAGTAGGGGGAGATATCCTCTGTATCTAACCCCGTTTTGTGCCTGTCCTGGGAGGGTTTGATGGGGACATTGTCGAGGGAGCTTTACTCTGTATCTAACGCCGTGCTGTACCTGTCCTGGGAGTGTTTGACGGGGACTGTGTAGAGGGAGATATCCTCTGTATCTAACCCCGTGCTGTGCCTGTCCTGGGAGTGTTTGATGGGGACAGTGCAGAGGGAGCTTTACTCTATGTCTAATCCCATGCTGTACCTGTCCTGGGAGTGTTTGACGGGGACTGTGTAGAGGGAGATATGCTCTGTATCTAACCCCGTGCTGTGCCTGTCCTGGGAGTGTTTGATGGGGACATTGTCGAGGGAGCTTTACTCTGTATCTAACGCCGTGCTGTACCTGTCCTGGGACTGTTTGATGGGGACAGTGGAGAGGGAGCTTTACTCTGTATCTAACCCCGTGCTGTACCTGTCCTGGGAGTGTTTGATGGGGACAGTGTAGAGGGAGCTTTACTCTGTGTCTAACCCCGTGCTGTACCTGTCCTGGGAGTGTTTGATGGGGACAGTGTAGAGGGAGCTTTACTCTGTATCTAACCCCGTGCTCTACCTGTCCTGGGAGTGGTTGATGGGGACACTGTAGAGGGAGCTTTACTCTGTATCTAACCCCGTGCTGTACCTATCCTGGGAGTGTTTGATGGGAAAAGTGCAGAGGGAGCTTCACTCTGTATCTAACTCCATGCTGTACCTGCCCTGGGAGTGTTTGATGGGGACAGTGTAGAGGGAGATATCCTCTGTATCTAACCCCGTGCTGTACCTGTCCTGGGAGTGTTTGATGGGGACAGTGTAGAGGGAGCTTTACTCTGTATCTAACCCCGTGCGGTCCCTGTCCTGGGAGTATTTGATGGGGACAGAGTCGAGGGAGCTTTCCTCTGTGTCTAACCCCGTGCTGTGCCTGTCCTGGGAGTGTTTGACAGTGACAGTGTTGAGGGTGCTTTACTCTGTATCTAACCCCGTGCTGTATCTGTCCTGGGAGTGTTCGATGGGGACTGTGTAGAGGAAGCTTTATTTAACCCCGTGCTGTATCTGTCCTGGGAGTGTTTGATGGGGACTGTGTAGAGGAAGCTTTACTCTGTATCTAACCCCGTGCTGTACCTGTCCGGGGAGTGTTTGAATGGGACAGTGTAGAGGGAGCTTTACTCTGTATATAACCACGTGCTCTACCTGTCCTGGGAGTGTTTGTTGGGGACAGTGTAGAGGGAGTTTTATTTTGTATCTAACCCCGTGCTGTACCTGTTCTGGGAGTGTTTGATGGGGACAGTGCAGAGGGAGCTTTTCTCTGTATCTAACCCTGTGCTGTGCCTGTCCTGGGAGTGTTTGATGGGGACTGTGTAGAGGGAGCTTTCCTCTGTATCTAACCCCGTGCTGTACCTGTCCTGGGAGTGTTAGAACATAAGAACATAAGAACTAGGAACAGGAGTAGGCCATCTGGCCCCTCGAGCCTGCTCCGCCATTCAATGAGATCATGGCTGATCTTTTGTGGACTCAGCTCCACTTTCCGGCCCGAACACCATAACCCTTAATCCCTTTATTCTTCAAAAAACTATCTATCTTTATCTTAAAAACATTTATCGAAGGAGCCTCTACTGCTTCACTGGGCAAGGAATTCCATAGATTCACAACCCTTTGGGTGAAGAAGTTCCTCCTAAACTCAGTCCTAAATCTACTTCCCCTTATTTTGATGGGAACAGTGTAGAGGGAGCTTTACTCTGTATTTAACCCCGTGCTGTACCTGTCCTGGGAGTGTTTGATGGGGACAGTGTAGAGGGAGCTTTACTCTGTATCTAACCCCGTGCTGTACCTGTCCTGGGAGTGTTTGATGGGGACAGTGTAGAGGGAGCTTTACTCTGTATCTAACCCCGTGCTGTACCTGTCCTGGGAGTGTTTGATGGGGACAGTGTAGAGGGAGCTTTACTCTGTATCTAACCCCGTGCTGTACCTGTCCTGGGAGTGTTTGATGGGGACAGTGTAGAGGGAGCTTTACTCTGTATCTAACCCCGTGCTGTACCTGTCCTGGGAGTGTTTGATGGGGACAGTGTAGAGGGAGCTTTACTCTGTATCTAACCCCGTGCTGTACCTGTCCTGGGAGTGTTTGATGGGGACAGTGTAGAGGGAGCTTTACTCTGTATCTAACCCCGTGCTGTACCTGCCCTGGGAGTGTTTGATGGGGACAGTGTAGAGGGAGCTTTACTCTGTATCACACCCCGTGCTGTACCTGTCCTGGGAGTGTTTGATGGGGACAGTGTCGAGGGAGCTTTACTCTGTATCTAACCCCGTGCTGTACCTGTCCTGGGAGTGTTTGATGGGGCAGTGTAGTGGGAGTTTTATTTTGTATCTAACACTGTGCTGTACCTGTTCTGGGAGTGTTTGATGAGGACAGTGGAGAGGGAGCTTTACTCTGTATCTAACCCCGTGCTGTACCTGTCCTGGGAGTGTTTGATGGGGACAGTACAGAGGGAGTTTTATTTTGTATCTAACCCCGTGCTGTACCTGTTCTGGGAGTGTTTGATGGGGACAGTGCAGAGGGAGCTTTACTCTGTATCTAACCCTGTGCTGTGCCTATCCTGGGAGTGTTTGATGGGGACAGTCCAGAGGGAGTTTTACTCGTGTCTAACCCTGTTCTGTACCTGTCCTGGGAGTGTTTGAAGGGGACAGTGCAGAGGGAGCTTTACTCTGTATCTAACCCTGTGCTGTACCTGTCCCGGGAGTGTTTGATGGGGACAGTGTAGAGTAAGCTTTACTCTGTATCTAACCCCGTGCTGTACCTGTCCTGGGAGCGTTTGATGGGGACAGTGTAGAGGGAGCTTTACTCTGTCTCTAACCCTGTGCTGTATCTGTCCTGGGAGTGTTTGATGGGGACAGTGTAGAGGGAGCTTTACTCTGTATCTAACCCCGTGCTGTACCTGTCCTGGGAGTGTTTGATGGGGACAGTGTAGAGGGAGCTTTGCTCTGTATTTAACCCTGTGCTGTACCTGTTCTGGGAGTGTTTGATGGGGACAGTCTAGAGGAAGCTTTACTCTGTCTTTCACCCCGTGCTGTACCTGTCCTGGGAGTTTTTGATGGGGACAGAGTCCAGGGAGCTTTACTCTGTGTCTAACGCCGTGCTGTACCTGTCCTGGGAGTGTTTGATGGGGACAGTGTGGAGGGAGCTTTACTCTGTATCTAACCCCGTGCTGTGCCTGTCCTGGGACTGTTTGACGGGGACAGTGTAGAGGGAGCTTTACTCTGTATGTAACCCCGTGCTGTACCTGTCCGGGGAGTGTTTGAATGGGACAGTGTAGAGGGAGCTTTACTCTGTATCTAACCCCGTGCTGTACCTGTCCTGGGAGTGTTTGATGGGGACAGTGTAGAGGGAGCTTTACTCTATATCTAACCCCGTGCTGTACCTGTCCTGGGAGTGTTTGACGGGGACAGTGTAGAGGGAGCTTTACTCTGTATCTAACCCCGTGTTGTACCTGTCCTGGGAGTGTTTGATGGGGACAGAGTCGAGGGAGCTTTACTCTGTGTCTAACCCCGTGCTGTACCTGTCCTGGATGTGTTTGATGGGGACATTGTAGAGGGAGCATTACGCTGGATCTAACCGCGTGCTGTACCTGTCCTGGGGCTGTTTGATGGGGACAGTGTAGAGGGAGCTTTACTCTGTATATAACCCCGTGCTCTACCTGTCCTGGGAGTGTTTGATGGGGACTGTGTAGGGGAAGCTTTATTTAACCCCATGCTGTACCTGTCCTGGAAGTATTTGACGGGGACAGTGTAGAGGGAGATATCCTCTGTATCTAAGCCGGTGCTGTACCTGTCCTGGGAGTGTTTGATGGGGACAGTGTAGAGGGAGCTTTACTCTGTATCTAACCCCGTGCTGTACCTGTCCTGGGAGTGTTTGATGGGGATAGTGTAGAGGGAGCTTTCCTCTGTTTCAACCCCGTACTGTACCTGTCCTGGGAGTGTTTGATGGGGACAGTGTAGTGGGAGTTTTATTTTGTATCTAACCCTGTGCTGTACCTGTTCTGGGAGTGTTTGATGTGGACAGTGCAGAGGGAGCTTTGCTCTGTATCTAACCCCATGCTGTACCTGTCCTGGGAGTGTTTGATGGGGACAGTGCAGAGGGAGCTTTGCTCTGTATCTAACCCCGTGCTGTATCTGTCCTGGTGATGTTTGACGGGACAGTGTAGAGGGAGTTTTATTTTGTATCTAACCCCATGCTGCACCTGTTCTGGGAGTATTTGATGGGGACATTGTAGAGGGAGCTTTACTCTGTATCTAACCCCGTGCTGTACCTGCCCTAGGAGTGTTTGATGGGGACAGTGTAGAGGGAGATTTACGCTGTATCTAACCCCATGCTGTACCTGTCCTGGGACTGTTTGATGGGGACAGTGTAGAGGGAGCTTTACTCTGTATCTAACCCTGTGCTGTACCTGTCGTGGGAGTGTTTGATGGGGACAGTGTAGAGGGAGCTTTGCTCTGTATCTAACCCCGTGCTGTACCTGTCCTGGAAGTGTTTGATGGGGACAGTGTAGTGGGAGTTTTATTTTGTATCTAACCCCGTGCTGTGCCTGTCCTGGGACTGTTTGACGGGGACAGTGCAGAGGGAGCTTTACTCTGTATATAACCCCGTGCTGTACCTGTCGTGGGAGTGTTTGATGGGGACAGTGTAGAGGGAGCTTTGCTCTGTATCTAACCCCGTGCTGTACCTGTCCTGGGAGTGTTTGATGGGGACAGTGCAGAGGGAGCTTTGCTCTGTATCTAACCCCGTGCTGTACCTGTCCTGGGAGTTTTTGATGGGGACAGAGTCGCGGGAGCTTTACTCTGTGTCTAACCTCGTGCTGTACCTATCCTGGGAGTGTTTGATGGGGACAGTGTTGCGGGAGCTTTACTCCGTATCTAACCCCATGCTATATCTGTCCTGGGAGTGTTTGATGGGGATAATGTAGAGGGAGCTTTACTCTGTATCTAACCCCGTGCTGTACGTGTCCTGTGAGTGTTTGATGGGGACTGTGTAGAGGTAGCTTTACTCTGTATCTAACCCCGTGCTGTACCTGTCCTGGGAGTGTTTGATGGGGACGGTGTGGAGGGAGCTTTACTCTGTATCTAACCCCGTGCTGTGCCTGTCCTGGGACTGTTTGATGGGGACAGTGTAGAGGGAGCTTTACTCTGTATGTAACCCTGTGCTGTACCTGCCCCGGGAGTGTTTGATGGGGACAGTGTAGAGGGAGCTTTAGTCTATATCTAACCCCGTGCTGTACCTGTCCTGGGAGTGTTTGACGGGGACAGTGTAGAGGGAGCTTTACTCTGTATGTAACCCCGTGCTGTACCTGCCCCGAGAGTGTTTGATGGGGACAGTGTAGAGGGAGCTTTACTCTGTATCTAACCCCGTGTTGTACCAGTCCTGGGAGTGTTTGATGGGGGCAGTGTACAGGGAGCTTTACTCTGTATCTAACCCCATGCTGTACCTGTCCTGGGAGTGTTTGATGGGGACAGTGTAGAGGGAGCTTTACGCTGTATCTAACCCCGTGCTGTACCTGTCCTGGGAGTGTTTGATGGGGACAGTGTAGAGGGAGCTTTACTCTGTATATAACCCCGTGCTCTACCTGTCCTGGGAGTGTTTGATGGGGACAGTGCAGAGGGAGCTTTACTCTGTATCTAACCCCGTGCTGTATCTGTCCTGGGAGTATTTGATGGGGACTGTGTAGAGGAAGCTTTATTTAACCCCGTGCTGTACCTGTCCTCGGAGTGTTTGATGGGGACAGTGCATACGGAGCTTTACTCTGTGTTTAGCCCCGTGCTGTACCTGTCCTGGGAGTGTTTGATGGGGACAGTGTAGAGGGAGCTTTACTCTGTATCTAACCCCGTGCTCTACCTGTCCTGGGAGTGGTTGATGGGGACACTGTAGAGGGAGCTTTACTCTGTATCTAACCCCATGCTGTACCTATCCTGGGAGTGTTTGATGGGAAAAGTGCAGAGGGAGCTTCACTCTGTATCTAACTCCATGCTGTACCTGCCCTGGGAGTGTTTGATGGGGACAGTGTAGAGGGAGATATCCTCTGTATCTAACCCCGTGCTGTACCTGTCCTGGGAGTGTTTGATGGGGACAGTGTAGAGGGAGCTTTACTCTGTATCTAACCCCGTGCGGTCCCTGTCCTGGGAGTATTTGATGGGGACAGAGTCGAGGGAGCTTTCCTCTGTGTCTAACCCCGTGCTGTGCCTGTCCTGGGAGTGTTTGACAGTGACAGTGTTGAGGGTGCTTTACTCTGTATCTAACCCCGTGCTGTATCTGTCCTGGGAGTGTTCGATGGGGACTGTGTAGAGGAAGCTTTATTTAACCCCGTGCTGTATCTGTCCTGGGAGTGTTTGATGGGGACTGTGTAGAGGAAGCTTTACTCTGTATCTAACCCCGTGCTGTACCTGTCCGGGGAGTGTTTGAATGGGACAGTGTAGAGGGAGCTTTACTCTGTATCTAACCCCGTGCTGTACCTGTCCTGGGAGTGTTTGATGGGGACAGTGTAGAGGGAGCTTTACTCTGTATATAACCCCGTGCTCTACCTGTCCTGGGAGTGTTTGTTGGGGACAGTGTAGAGGGAGTTTTATTTTGTATCTAACCCCGTGCTGTACCTGTTCTGGGAGTGTTTGATGGGGACAGTGTAGAGGGAGCTTTACTCTGTATCACACCCCGTGCTGTACCTGTCCTGGGAGTGTTTGATGGGGACAGTGTCGAGGGAGCTTTACTCTGTATCTAACCCCGTGCTGTACCTGTCCTGGGAGTGTTTGATGGGGCAGTGTAGTGGGAGTTTTATTTTGTATCTAACACTGTGCTGTACCTGTTCTGGGAGTGTTTGATGAGGACAGTGGAGAGGGAGCTTTACTCTGTATCTAACCCCGTGCTGTACCTGTCCTGGGAGTGTTTGATGGGGACAGTACAGAGGGAGTTTTATTTTGTATCTAACCCCGTGCTGTACCTGTTCTGGGAGTGTTTGATGGGGACAGTGCAGAGGGAGCTTTACTCTGTATCTAACCCTGTGCTGTGCCTATCCTGGGAGTGTTTGATGGGGACAGTCCAGAGGGAGTTTTACTCGTGTCTAACCCTGTTCTGTACCTGTCCTGGGAGTGTTTGAAGGGGACAGTGCAGAGGGAGCTTTACTCTGTATCTAACCCTGTGCTGTACCTGTCCCGGGAGTGTTTGATGGGGACAGTGTAGAGTAAGCTTTACTCTGTATCTAACCCCGTGCTGTACCTGTCCTGGGAGCGTTTGATGGGGACAGTGTAGCGGGAGCTTTACTCTGTCTCTAACCCTGTGCTGTATCTGTCCTGGGAGTGTTTGATGGGGACAGTGTAGAGGGAGCTTTACTCTGTATCTAACCCCGTGCTGTACCTGTCCTGGGAGTGTTTGATGGGGACAGTGTAGAGGGAGCTTTGCTCTGTATTTAACCCTGTGCTGTACCTGTTCTGGGAGTGTTTGATGGGGACAGTCTAGAGGAAGCTTTACTCTGTCTTTCACCCCGTGCTGTACCTGTCCTGGGAGTTTTTGATGGGGACAGAGTCCAGGGAGCTTTACTCTGTGTCTAACGCCGTGCTGTACCTGTCCTGGGAGTGTTTGATGGGGACAGTGTGGAGGGAGCTTTACTCTGTATCTAACCCCGTGCTGTGCCTGTCCTGGGACTGTTTGACGGGGACAGTGTAGAGGGTGCTTTACTCTGTATGTAACCCCGTGCTGTACCTGTCCGGGGAGTGTTTGAATGGGACAGTGTAGAGGGAGCTTTACTCTGTATCTAACCCCGTGCTGTACCTGTCCTGGGAGTGTTTGATGGGGACAGTGTAGAGGGAGCTTTACTCTATATCTAACCCCGTGCTGTACCTGTCCTGGGAGTGTTTGACGGGGACAGTGTAGAGGGAGCTTTACTCTGTATGTAACCCCGTGCTGTACCTGCCCCGAGAGTGTTTGATGGGGACAGTGTAGAGGGAGCTTTACTCTGTATCTAACCCCGTGTTGTACCAGTCCTGGGAGTGTTTGATGGGGGCAGTGTACAGGGAGCTTTACTCTGTATCTAACCCCATGCTGTACCTGTCCTGGGAGTGTTTGATGGGGACAGTGTAGAGGGAGCTTTACGCTGTATCTAACCCCGTGCTGTACCTGTCCTGGGAGTGTTTGATGGGGACAGTGTAGAGGGAGCTTTACTCTGTATATAACCCCGTGCTCTACCTGTCCTGGGAGTGTTTGATGGGGACAGTGCAGAGGGAGCTTTACTCTGTATCTAACCCCGTGCTGTATCTGTCCTGGGAGTATTTGATGGGGACTGTGTAGAGGAAGCTTTATTTAACCCCGTGCTGTACCTGTCCTCGGAGTGTTTGATGGGGACAGTGCATACGGAGCTTTACTCTGTGTTTAGCCCCGTGCTGTACCTGTCCTGGGAGTGTTTGATGGGGACAGTGTAGAGGGAGCTTTACTCTGTATCTAACCCCGTGCTCTACCTGTCCTGGGAGTGGTTGATGGGGACACTGTAGAGGGAGCTTTACTCTGTATCTAACCCCATGCTGTACCTATCCTGGGAGTGTTTGATGGGAAAAGTGCAGAGGGAGCTTCACTCTGTATCTAACTCCATGCTGTACCTGCCCTGGGAGTGTTTGATGGGGACAGTGTAGAGGGAGATATCCTCTGTATCTAACCCCGTGCTGTACCTGTCCTGGGAGTGTTTGATGGGGACAGTGTAGAGGGAGCTTTACTCTGTATCTAACCCCGTGCGGTCCCTGTCCTGGGAGTATTTGATGGGGACAGAGTCGAGGGAGCTTTCCTCTGTGTCTAACCCCGTGCTGTGCCTGTCCTGGGAGTGTTTGACAGTGACAGTGTTGAGGGTGCTTTACTCTGTATCTAACCCCGTGCTGTATCTGTCCTGGGAGTGTTCGATGGGGACTGTGTAGAGGAAGCTTTATTTAACCCCGTGCTGTATCTGTCCTGGGAGTGTTTGATGGGGACTGTGTAGAGGAAGCTTTACTCTGTATCTAACCCCGTGCTGTACCTGTCCGGGGAGTGTTTGAATGGGACAGTGTAGAGGGAGCTTTACTCTGTATCTAACCCCGTGCTGTACCTGTCCTGGGAGTGTTTGATGGGGACAGTGTAGAGGGAGCTTTACTCTGTATATAACCCCGTGCTCTACCTGTCCTGGGAGTGTTTGTTGGGGACAGTGTAGAGGGAGTTTTATTTTGTATCTAACCCCGTGCTGTACCTGTTCTGGGAGTGTTTGATGGGGACAGTGTAGAGGGAGCTTTACTCTGTATCACACCCCGTGCTGTACCTGTCCTGGGAGTGTTTGATGGGGACAGTGTCGAGGGAGCTTTACTCTGTATCTAACCCCGTGCTGTACCTGTCCTGGGAGTGTTTGATGGGGCAGTGTAGTGGGAGTTTTATTTTGTATCTAACACTGTGCTGTACCTGTTCTGGGAGTGTTTGATGAGGACAGTGGAGAGGGAGCTTTACTCTGTATCTAACCCCGTGCTGTACCTGTCCTGGGAGTGTTTGATGGGGACAGTACAGAGGGAGTTTTATTTTGTATCTAACCCCGTGCTGTACCTGTTCTGGGAGTGTTTGATGGGGACAGTGCAGAGGGAGCTTTACTCTGTATCTAACCCTGTGCTGTGCCTATCCTGGGAGTGTTTGATGGGGACAGTCCAGAGGGAGTTTTACTCGTGTCTAACCCTGTTCTGTACCTGTCCTGGGAGTGTTTGAAGGGGACAGTGCAGAGGGAGCTTTACTCTGTATCTAACCCTGTGCTGTACCTGTCCCGGGAGTGTTTGATGGGGACAGTGTAGAGTAAGCTTTACTCTGTATCTAACCCCGTGCTGTACCTGTCCTGGGAGCGTTTGATGGGGACAGTGTAGCGGGAGCTTTACTCTGTCTCTAACCCTGTGCTGTATCTGTCCTGGGAGTGTTTGATGGGGACAGTGTAGAGGGAGCTTTACTCTGTATCTAACCCCGTGCTGTACCTGTCCTGGGAGTGTTTGATGGGGACAGTGTAGAGGGAGCTTTGCTCTGTATTTAACCCTGTGCTGTACCTGTTCTGGGAGTGTTTGATGGGGACAGTCTAGAGGAAGCTTTACTCTGTCTTTCACCCCGTGCTGTACCTGTCCTGGGAGTTTTTGATGGGGACAGAGTCCAGGGAGCTTTACTCTGTGTCTAACGCCGTGCTGTACCTGTCCTGGGAGTGTTTGATGGGGACAGTGTGGAGGGAGCTTTACTCTGTATCTAACCCCGTGCTGTGCCTGTCCTGGGACTGTTTGACGGGGACAGTGTAGAGGGTGCTTTACTCTGTATGTAACCCCGTGCTGTACCTGTCCGGGGAGTGTTTGAATGGGACAGTGTAGAGGGAGCTTTACTCTGTATCTAACCCCGTGCTGTACCTGTCCTGGGAGTGTTTGATGGGGACAGTGTAGAGGGAGCTTTACTCTATATCTAACCCCGTGCTGTACCTGTCCTGGGAGTGTTTGACGGGGACAGTGTAGAGGGAGCTTTACTCTGTATCTAACCCCGTGTTGTACCTGTCCTGGGAGTGTTTGATGGGGACAGAGTCGAGGGAGCTTTACTCTGTGTCTAACCCCGTGCTGTACCTGTCCTGGATGTGTTTGATGGGGACATTGTAGAGGGAGCATTACGCTGGATCTAACCGCGTGCTGTACCTGTCCTGGGGCTGTTTGATGGGGACAGTGTAGAGGGAGCTTTACTCTGTATATAACCCCGTGCTCTACCTGTCCTGGGAGTGTTTGATGGGGACTGTGTAGGGGAAGCTTTATTTAACCCCATGCTGTACCTGTCCTGGAAGTATTTGACGGGGACAGTGTAGAGGGAGATATCCTCTGTATCTAAGCCGGTGCTGTACCTGTCCTGGGAGTGTTTGATGGGGACAGTGTAGAGGGAGCTTTACTCTGTATCTAACCCCGTGCTGTACCTGTCCTGGGAGTGTTTGATGGGGATAGTGTAGAGGGAGCTTTCCTCTGTTTCAACCCCGTACTGTACCTGTCCTGGGAGTGTTTGATGGGGACAGTGTAGTGGGAGTTTTATTTTGTATCTAACCCTGTGCTGTACCTGTTCTGGGAGTGTTTGATGTGGACAGTGCAGAGGGAGCTTTGCTCTGTATCTAACCCCATGCTGTACCTGTCCTGGGAGTGTTTGATGGGGACAGTGCAGAGGGAGCTTTGCTCTGTATCTAACCCCGTGCTGTATCTGTCCTGGTGATGTTTGACGGGGACAGTGTAGAGGGAGTTTTATTTTGTATCTAACCCCATGCTGCACCTGTTCTGGGAGTATTTGATGGGGACATTGTAGAGGGAGCTTTACTCTGTATCTAACCCCGTGCTGTACCTGCCCTAGGAGTGTTTGATGGGGACAGTGTAGAGGGAGATTTACGCTGTATCTAACCCCATGCTGTACCTGTCCTGGGACCGTTTGATGGGGACAGTGTAGAGGGAGCTTTACTCTGTATCTAACCCTGTGCTGTACCTGTCGTGGGAGTGTTTGATGGGGACAGTGTAGAGGGAGCTTTGCTCTGTATCTAACCCCGTGCTGTACCTGTCCTGGAAGTGTTTGATGGGGACAGTGTGGTGGGAGTTTTATTTTGTATCTAACCCCGTGCTGTGCCTGTCCTGGGACTGTTTGACGGGGACAGTGCAGAGGGAGCTTTACTCTGTATATAACCCCGTGCTGTACCTGTCGTGGGAGTGTTTGATGGGGACAGTGTAGAGGGAGCTTTGCTCTGTATCTAACCCCGTGCTGTACCTGTCCTGGGAGTGTTAGATGGGGACAGTGCAGAGGGAGCTTTGCTCTGTATCTAACCCCGCGCTGTACCTGTCCTGGGAGTTTTTGATGGGGACAGAGTCGCGGGAGCTTTACTCTGTGTCTAACCTCGTGCTGTACCTGTCCTGGAAGTGTTTGATGGGGACAGTGTGGAGGGAGCTTTACTCCGTATCTAACCCCGTGCTGTGCCTGTCCTGGGACTGTTTGACGGGGACAGTGTAGAGGGAGCTTTACTCTTTATGTAACCCCGTGCTGTACCTGTCCTGGGACTGTTTGACGGGGACAGTGTAGAGGGAGCTTTACTCTGTATCTAACCCCGTGCTGTACCTATCCTGGGAGTGTTTGATGGGGACAGTGTTGCGGGAGCTTTACTCCGTATCTAACCCCATGCTATATCTGTCCTGGGAGTGTTTGATGGGGATAATGTAGAGGGAGCTTTACTCTGTATCTAACCCCGTGCTGTACGTGTCCTGTGAGTGTTTGATGGGGACTGTGTAGAGGTAGCTTTACTCTGTATCTAACCCCGTGCTGTACCTGTCCTGGGAGTGTTTGATGGGGACGGTGTGGAGGGAGCTTTACTCTGTATCTAACCCCGTGCTGTGCCTGTCCTGGGACTGTTTGATGGGGACAGTGTAGAGGGAGCTTTACTCTGTATGTAACCCTGTGCTGTACCTGCCCCGGGAGTGTTTGATGGGGACAGTGTAGAGGGAGCTTTAGTCTATATCTAACCCCGTGCTGTACCTGTCCTGGGAGTGTTTGACGGGGACAGTGTAGAGGGAGCTTTACTCTGTATGTAACCCCGTGCTGTACCTGCCCCGAGAGTGTTTGATGGGGACAGTGTAGAGGGAGCTTTACTCTGTATCTAACCCCGTGTTGTACCTGTCCTGGGAGTGTTTGATGGGGACAGTGCAGAGGGAGCTTTACTCTGTATCTAACCCCGTGCTGTATCTGTCCTGGGAGTATTTGATGGGGACTGTGTAGAGGAAGCTTTATTTAACCCCGTGCTGTACCTGTCCTCGGAGTGTTTGATGGGGACAGTGCATACGGAGCTTTACTCTGTGTTTAGCCCCGTGCTGTACCTGTCCTGGGAGTGTTTGATGGGGACAGTGTAGAGGGAGCTTTACTCTGTATCTAACCCCGTGCTCTACCTGTCCTGGGAGTGGTTGATGGGGACACTGTAGAGGGAGCTTTACTCTGTATCTAACCCCGTGCTGTACCTATCCTGGGAGTGTTTGATGGGAAAAGTGCAGAGGGAGCTTCACTCTGTATCTAACTCCATGCTGTACCTGCCCTGGGAGTGTTTGATGGGGACAGTGTAGAGGGAGATATCCTCTGTATCTAACCCCGTGCTGTACCTGTCCTGGGAGTGTTTGATGGGGACAGTGTAGAGGGAGCTTTACTCTGTATCTAACCCCGTGCGGTCCCTGTCCTGGGAGTGTTTGATGGGGACAGTGCAGAGGGAGCTTTACGCTGTATCTAACCCCGTGCTGTACCTGTCCTGGGAGTGTTTGATGGGGACAGAGTCGAGGGAGCTTTCCTCTGTGTCTAACCCCGTGCTGTGCCTGTCCTGGGAGTGTTTGACAGTGACAGTGTTGAGGGTGCTTTACTCTGTATCTAACCCCGTGCTGTATCTGTCCTGGGAGTGTTCGATGGGGACTGTGTAGAGGAAGCTTTATTTAACCCCGTGCTGTATCTGTCCTGGGAGTGTTTGATGGGGACTGTGTCGAGGAAGCTTTACTCTGTATCTAACCCCGTGCTGTACCTGTCCGGGGAGTGTTTGAATGGGACAGTGTAGAGGGAGCTTTACTCTGTATCTAACCCCGTGCTGTACCTGTCCTGGGAGTGTTTGATGGGGACAGTGTAGAGGGAGCTTTACTCTGTATATAACCCCGTGCTCTACCTGTCCTGGGAGTGTTTGTTGGGGACAGTGTAGAGGGAGTTTTATTTTGTATCTAACCCCGTGCTGTACCTGTTCTGGGAGTGTTTGATGGGGACAGTGTAGAGGGAGCTTTACTCTGTATCACACCCCGTGCTGTACCTGTCCTGGGAGTGTTTGATGGGGACAGTGTCGAGGGAGCTTTACTCTGTATCTAACCCCGTGCTGTACCTGTCCTGGGAGTGTTTGATGGGGCAGTGTAGTGGGAGTTTTATTTTGTATCTAAAACTGTGCTGTACCTGTTCTGGGAGTGTTTGATGAGGACAGTGGAGAGGGAGCTTTACTCTGTATCTAACCCCGTGCTGTACCTGTCCTGGGAGTGTTTGATGGGGACAGTACAGAGGGAGTTTTATTTTGTATCTAACCCCGTGCTGTACCTGTTCTGGGAGTGTTTGATGGGGACAGTGCAGAGGGAGCTTTACTCTGTATCTAACCCTGTGCTGTGCCTATCCTGGGAGTGTTTGATGGGGACAGTCCAGAGGGAGTTTTACTCGTGTCTAACCCTGTTCTGTACCTGTCCTGGGAGTGTTTGAAGGGGACAGTGCAGAGGGAGCTTTACTCTGTATCTAACCCTGTGCTGTACCTGTCCCGGGAGTGTTTGATGGGGACAGTGTAGAGTAAGCTTTACTCTGTATCTAACCCCGTGCTGTACCTGTCCTGGGAGCGTTTGATGGGGACAGTGTAGAGGGAGCTTTACTCTGTCTCTAACCCTGTGCTGTATCTGTCCTGGGAGTGTTTGATGGGGACAGTGTAGAGGGAGCTTTACTCTGTATCTAACCCCGTGCTGTACCTGTCCTGGGAGTGTTTGATGGGGACAGTGTAGAGGGAGCTTTGCTCTGTATTTAACCCTGTGCTGTACCTGTTCTGGGAGTGTTTGATGGGGACAGTCTAGAGGAAGCTTTACTCTGTCTTTCACCCCGTGCTGTACCTGTCCTGGGAGTTTTTGATGGGGACAGAGTCCAGGGAGCTTTACTCTGTGTCTAACGCCGTGCTGTACCTGTCCTGGGAGTGTTTGATGGGGACAGTGTGGAGGGAGCTTTACTCTGTATCTAACCCCGTGCTGTGCCTGTCCTGGGACTGTTTGACGGGGACAGTGTAGAGGGTGCTTTACTCTGTATGTAACCCCGTGCTGTACCTGTCCGGGGAGTGTTTGAATGGGACAGTGTAGAGGGAGCTTTACTCTGTATCTAACCCCGTGCTGTACCTGTCCTGGGAGTGTTTGATGGGGACAGTGTAGAGGGAGCTTTACTCTATATCTAACCCCGTGCTGTACCTGTCCTGGGAGTGTTTGACGGGGACAGTGTAGAGGGAGCTTTACTCTGTATCTAACCCCGTGTTGTACCTGTCCTGGGAGTGTTTGATGGGGACAGAGTCGAGGGAGCTTTACTCTGTGTCTAACCCCGTGCTGTACCTGTCCTGGATGTGTTTGATGGGGACATTGTAGAGGGAGCATTACGCTGGATCTAACCGCGTGCTGTACCTGTCCTGGGGCTGTTTGATGGGGACAGTGTAGAGGGAGCTTTACTCTGTATATAACCCCGTGCTCTACCTGTCCTGGGAGTGTTTGATGGGGACTGTGTAGGGGAAGCTTTATTTAACCCCATGCTGTACCTGTCCTGGAAGTATTTGACGGGGACAGTGTAGAGGGAGATATCCTCTGTATCTAAGCCGGTGCTGTACCTGTCCTGGGAGTGTTTGATGGGGACAGTGTAGAGGGAGCTTTACTCTGTATCTAACCCCGTGCTGTACCTGTCCTGGGAGTGTTTGATGGGGATAGTGTAGAGGGAGCTTTCCTCTGTTTCATCCCCGTACTGTACCTGTCCTGGGAGTGTTTGATGGGGACAGTGTAGTGGGAGTTTTATTTTGTATCTAACCCTGTGCTGTACCTGTTCTGGGAGTGTTTGATGTGGACAGTGCAGAGGGAGCTTTGCTCTGTATCTAACCCCATGCTGTACCTGTCCTGGGAGTGTTTGATGGGGACAGTGCAGAGGGAGCTTTGCTCTGTATCTAACCCCGTGCTGTATCTGTCCTGGTGATGTTTGACGGGGACAGTGTAGAGGGAGTTTTATTTTGTATCTAACCCCATGCTGCACCTGTTCTGGGAGTATTTGATGGGGACATTGTAGAGGGAGCTTTACTCTGTATCTAACCCCGTGCTGTACCTGCCCTAGGAGTGTTTGATGGGGACAGTGTAGAGGGAGATTTACGCTGTATCTAACCCCATGCTGTACCTGTCCTGGGACTGTTTGATGGGGACAGTGTAGAGGGAGCTTTACTCTGTATCTAACCCTGTGCTGTACCTGTCGTGGGAGTGTTTGATGGGGACAGTGTAGAGGGAGCTTTGCTCTGTATCTAACCCCGTGCTGTACCTGTCCTGGAAGTGTTTGATGGGGACAGTGTGGTGGGAGTTTTATTTTGTATCTAACCCCGTGCTGTGCCTGTCCTGGGACTGTTTGACGGGGACAGTGCAGAGGGAGCTTTACTCTGTATATAACCCCGTGCTGTACCTGTCGTGGGAGTGTTTGATGGGGACAGTGTAGAGGGAGCTTTGCTCTGTATCTAACCCCGTGCTGTACCTGTCCTGGGAGTGTTTGATGGGGACAGTGCAGAGGGAGCTTTGCTCTGTATCTAACCCCGCGCTGTACCTGTCCTGGGAGTTTTTGATGGGGACAGAGTCGCGGGAGCTTTACTCTGTGTCTAACCTCGTGCTGTACCTGTCCTGGAAGTGTTTGATGGGGACAGTGTGGAGGGAGCTTTACTCCGTATCTAACCCCGTGCTGTGCCTGTCCTGGGACTGTTTGACGGGGACAGTGTAGAGGGAGCTTTACTCTTTATGTAACCCCGTGCTGTACCTGTCCTGGGACTGTTTGACGGGGACAGTGTAGAGGGAGCTTTACTCTGTATCTAACCCCGTGCTGTACCTATCCTGGGAGTGTTTGATGGGGACAGTGTTGCGGGAGCTTTACTCCGTATCTAACCCCATGCTATATCTGTCCTGGGAGTGTTTGATGGGGATAATGTAGAGGGAGCTTTACTCTGTATCTAACCCCGTGCTGTACGTGTCCTGTGAGTGTTTGATGGGGACTGTGTAGAGGTAGCTTTACTCTGTATCTAACCCCGTGCTGTACCTGTCCTGGGAGTGTTTGATGGGGACGGTGTGGAGGGAGCTTTACTCTGTATCTAACCCCGTGCTGTGCCTGTCCTGGGACTGTTTGATGGGGACAGTGTAGAGGGAGCTTTACTCTGTATGTAACCCTGTGCTGTACCTGCCCCGGGAGTGTTTGATGGGGACAGTGTAGAGGGAGCTTTAGTCTATATCTAACCCCGTGCTGTACCTGTCCTGGGAGTGTTTGACGGGGACAGTGTAGAGGGAGCTTTACTCTGTATGTAACCCCGTGCTGTACCTGCCCCGAGAGTGTTTGATGGGGACAGTGTAGAGGGAGCTTTACTCTGTATCTAACCCCGTGTTGTACCTGTCCTGGGAGTGTTTGATGGGGGCAGTGTACAGGGAGCTTTACTCTGTATCTAACCCCATGCTGTACCTGTCCTGGGAGTGTTTGATGGGGACAGTGTAGAGGGAGCTTTACGCTGTATCTAACCCCGTGCTGTACCTGTCCTGGGAGTGTTTGATGGGGACAGTGTAGAGGGAGCTTTACTCTGTATATAACCCCGTGCTCTACCTGTCCTGGGAGTGTTTGATGGGGACAGTGCAGAGGGAGCTTTACTCTGTATCTAACCCCGTGCTGTATCTGTCCTGGGAGCATTTGATGGGGACTGTGTAGAGGAAGCTTTATTTAACCCCGTGCTGTACCTGTCCTCGGAGTGTTTGATGGGGACAGTGCATACGGAGCTTTACTCTGTGTTTAGCCCCGTGCTGTACCTGTCCTGGGAGTGTTTGATGGGGACAGTGTAGAGGGAGCTTTACTCTGTATCTAACCCCGTGCTCTACCTGTCCTGGGAGTGGTTGATGGGGACACTGTAGAGGGAGCTTTACTCTGTATCTAACCCCGTGCTGTACCTATCCTGGGAGTGTTTGATGGGAAAAGTGCAGAGGGAGCTTCACTCTGTATCTAACTCCATGCTGTACCTGCCCTGGGAGTGTTTGATGGGGACAGTGTAGAGGGAGATATCCTCTGTATCTAACCCCGTGCTGTACCTGTCCTGGGAGTGTTTGATGGGGACAGTGTAGAGGGAGCTTTACTCTGTATCTAACCCCGTGCGGTCCCTGTCCTGGGAGTATTTGATGGGGACAGAGTCGAGGGAGCTTTCCTCTGTGTCTAACCCCGTGCTGTGCCTGTCCTGGGAGTGTTTGACAGTGACAGTGTTGAGGGTGCTTTACTCTGTATCTAACCCCGTGCTGTATCTGTCCTGGGAGTGTTCGATGGGGACTGTGTAGAGGAAGCTTTATTTAACCCCGTGCTGTATCTGTCCTGGGAGTGTTTGATGGGGACTGTGTAGAGGAAGCTTTACTCTGTATCTAACCCCGTGCTGTACCTGTCCGGGGAGTGTTTGAATGGGACAGTGGAGAGGGAGCTTTACTCTGTATCTAACCCCGTGCTGTACCTGTCCTGGGAGTGTTTGATGGGGACAGTGTAGAGGGAGCTTTACTCTGTATATAACCCCGTGCTCTACCTGTCCTGGGAGTGTTTGTTGGGGACAGTGTAGAGGGAGTTTTATTTTGTATCTAACCCCGTGCTGTACCTGTTCTGGGAGTGTTTGATGGGGACAGTGCAGAGGGAGCTTTTCTCTGTATCTAACCCTGTGCTGTGCCTGTCCTGGGAGTGTTTGATGGGGACTGTGTGGAGGGAGCTTTACTCTGTATCTAACCCCGTGCTGTGCCTGTCCATGGAGTGTTTGATGGGGACTGTGTAGAGGGAGCTTTACTCTGTATCTAACCCCGTGCTGTACCTGTCCTGGGAGTGTTTGATGGGGACAGTGTAGAGGGAGCTTTACTCTGTATCTAACCCCGTGCTGTACCTGTCCTGGGAGTGTTTGATGGGGACAGTGTAGAGGGAGCTTTACTCTGGATCTAACCCCGTGCTGTACCTGTCCTGGGAGTGTTTAATGGGGACAGTGTAGAGGGAGTTTTATTTTGTATCTAACACTGTGCTGTACCTGTTCTGGAAGTGTTTGATGGGGACAGTACAGAGGGAGTTTTGTTTTGTATCTAACCCCGTGCTGTACCTGTTCTGGGAGTGTTTGATGGGGACAGTGCAGAGGGAGCTTTACTCTGTATCTAACCCTGTGCTGTGCCTGTCCTGGGAGTGTTTGATGGGGACAGTGTAGACGGAGGTTTACTCTGTATCTAACCCTGTGCTGTACCTGTCCTGGGAGTGTTTGATGAGGACAGTGGAGAGGGAGCTTTACTCTGTATCTAACCCCGTGCTGTACCTGCCCTGGGAGTGTTTGATGGGGACAGTGTAGAGGGAGCTTTACTCTGTATCACACCCCGTGCTGTACCTGTCCTGGGAGTGTTTGATGGGGACAGTGTCGAGGGAGCTTTACTCTGTATCTAACCCCGTGCTGTACCTGTCCTGGGAGTGTTTGATGGGGCAGTGTAGTGGGAGTTTTATTTTGTATCTAACACTGTGCTGTACCTGTTCTGGGAGTGTTTGATGAGGACAGTGGAGAGGGAGCTTTACTCTGTATCTAACCCCGTGCTGTACCTGTCCTGGGAGTGTTTGATGGGGACAGTACAGAGGGAGTTTTATTTTGTATCTAACCCCGTGCTGTACCTGTTCTGGGAGTGTTTGATGGGGACAGTGCAGAGGGAGCTTTACTCTGTATCTAACCCTGTGCTGTGCCTATCCTGGGAGTGTTTGATGGGGACAGTCCAGAGGGAGTTTTACTCGTGTCTAACCCTGTTCTGTACCTGTCCTGGGAGTGTTTGAAGGGGACAGTGCAGAGGGAGCTTTACTCTGTATCTAACCCTGTGCTGTACCTGTCCCGGGAGTGTTTGATGGGGACAGTGTAGAGTAAGCTTTACTCTGTATCTAACCCCGTGCTGTACCTGTCCTGGGAGCGTTTGATGGGGACAGTGTAGAGGGAGCTTTACTCTGTCTCTAACCCTGTGCTGTATCTGTCCTGGGAGTGTTTGATGGGGACAGTGTAGAGGGAGCTTTACTCTGTATCTAACCCCGTGCTGTACCTGTCCTGGGAGTGTTTGATGGGGACAGTGTAGAGGGAGCTTTGCTCTGTATTTAACCCTGTGCTGTACCTGTTCTGGGAGTGTTTGATGGGGACAGTCTAGAGGAAGCTTTACTCTGTCTTTCACCCCGTGCTGTACCTGTCCTGGGAGTTTTTGATGGGGACAGAGTCCAGGGAGCTTTACTCTGTGTCTAACGCCGTGCTGTACCTGTCCTGGGAGTGTTTGATGGGACAGTGTGGAGGGAGCTTTACTCTGTATCTAACCCCGTGCTGTGCCTGTCCTGGGACTGTTTGACGGGGACAGTGTAGAGGGAGCTTTACTCTGTATGTAACCCCGTGCTGTACCTGTCCGGGGAGTGTTTGAATGGGACAGTGTAGAGGGAGCTTTACTCTGTATCTAACCCCGTGCTGTACCTGTCCTGGGAGTGTTTGATGGGGACAGTGTAGAGGGAGCTTTACTCTATATCTAACCCCGTGCTGTACCTGTCCTGGGAGTGTTTGACGGGGACAGTGTAGAGGGAGCTTTACTCTGTATCTAACCCCGTGTTGTACCTGTCCTGGGAGTGTTTGATGGGGACAGAGTCGAGGGAGCTTTACTCTGTGTCTAACCCCGTGCTGTACCTGTCCTGGATGTGTTTGATGGGGACATTGTAGAGGGAGCATTACGCTGGATCTAACCGCGTGCTGTACCTGTCCTGGGGCTGTTTGATGGGGACAGTGTAGAGGGAGCTTTACTCTGTATATAACCCCGTGCTCTACCTGTCCTGGGAGTGTTTGATGGGGACTGTGTAGGGGAAGCTTTATTTAACCCCATGCTGTACCTGTCCTGGAAGTATTTGACGGGGACAGTGTAGAGGGAGATATCCTCTGTATCTAAGCCGGTGCTGTACCTGTCCTGGGAGTGTTTGATGGGGACAGTGTAGAGGGAGCTTTACTCTGTATCTAACCCCGTGCTGTACCTGTCCTGGGAGTGTTTGATGGGGATAGTGTAGAGGGAGCTTTCCTCTGTTTCAACCCCGTACTGTACCTGTCCTGGGAGTGTTTGATGGGGACAGTGTAGTGGGAGTTTTATTTTGTATCTAACCCTGTGCTGTACCTGTTCTGGGAGTGTTTGATGTGGACAGTGCAGAGGGAGCTTTGCTCTGTATCTAACCCCATGCTGTACCTGTCCTGGGAGTGTTTGATGGGGACAGTGCAGAGGGAGCTTTGCTCTGTATCTAACCCCGTGCTGTATCTGTCCTGGTGATGTTTGACGGGGACAGTGTAGAGGGAGTTTTATTTTGTATCTAACCCCATGCTGCACCTGTTCTGGGAGTATTTGATGGGGACATTTTAGAGGGAGCTTTACTCTGTATCTAACCCCGTGCTGTACCTGCCCTGGGAGTGTTTGATGGGGACAGTGTAGAGGGAGATTTACGCTGTATCTAACCCCATGCTGTCCCTGTCCTGGGACTGTTTGATGGGGACAGTTTAGAGGGAGCTTTACTCTGTATCTAACCCTGTGCTGTACCTGTCGTGGGAGTGTTTGATGGGGACAGTGTAGAGGGAGCTTTGCTCTGTATCTAACCCCGTGCTGTACCTGTCCTGGAAGTGTTTGATGGGGACAGTGTAGTGGGAGTTTTATTTTGTATCTAACCCCGTGCTGTGCCTGTCCTGGGACTGTTTGACGGGGACAGTGCAGAGGGAGCTTTACTCTGTATATAACCCCGTGCTGTACCTGTCGTGGGAGTGTTTGATGGGGACAGTGTAGAGGGAGCTTTGCTCTGTATCTAACCCCGTGCTGTACCTGTCCTGGGAGTGTTTGATGGGGACAGTGCAGAGGGAGCTTTGCTCTGTATCTAACCCCGCGCTGTACCTGTCCTGGGAGTTTTTGATGGGGACAGAGTCGCGGGAGCTTTACTCTGTGTCTAACCTCGTGCTGTACCTGTCCTGGAAGTGTTTGATGGGGACAGTGTGGAGGGAGCTTTACTCCGTATCTAACCCCGTGCTGTGCCTGTCCTGGGACTGTTTGACGGGGACAGTGTAGAGGGAGCTTTACTCTTTATGTAACCCCGTGCTGTACCTGTCCTGGGACTGTTTGACAGGGACAGTGTAGAGGGAGCTTTACTCTGTATCTTATCCCGTGCTGTACCTATCCTGGGAGTGTTTGATGGGGACAGTGTTGCGGGAGCTTTACTCCGTATCTAACCCCATGCTATATCTGTCCTGGGAGTGTTTGATGGGGATAATGTAGAGGGAGCTTTACTCTGTATCTAACCCCGTGCTGTACGTGTCCTGTGAGTGTTTGATGGGGACTGTGTAGAGGTAGCTTTACTCTGTATCTAATCCCGTGCTGTACCTGTCCTGGGAGTGTTTGATGGGGACGGTGTGGAGGGAGCTTTACTCTGTATCTAACCCCGTGCTGTGCCTGTCCTGGGACTGTTTGATGGGGACAGTGTAGAGGGAGCTTTACTCTGTATGTAACCCTGTGCTGTACCTGCCCCGGGAGTGTTTGATGGGGACAGTGTAGAGGGAGCTTTACTCTGTATCTAACCCCGTGTTGTACCAGTCCTGGGAGTGTTTGATGGGGGCAGTGTACAGGGAGCTTTACTCTGTATCTAACCCCATGCTGTACCTGTCCTGGGAGTGTTTGATGGGGACAGTGTAGAGGGAGCTTTACGCTGTATCTAACCCCGTGCTGTACCTGTCCTGGGAGTGTTTGATGGGGACAGTGTAGAGGGAGCTTTACTCTGTATATAACCCCGTGCTCTACCTGTCCTGGGAGTGTTTGATGGGGACAGTGCAGAGGGAGCTTTACTCTGTATCTAACCCCGTGCTGTATCTGTCCTGGGAGTATTTGATGGGGACTGTGTAGAGGAAGCTTTATTTAACCCCGTGCTGTACCTGTCCTCGGAGTGTTTGATGGGGACAGTGCATACGGAGCTTTACTCTGTGTTTAGCCCCGTGCTGTACCTGTCCTGGGAGCGTTTGATGGGGACAGTGCAGAGGGAGCTTTACTCTGTACCTAACCCCGTGCTGTACCTGTCCTGGAAGTTTTTGATGGGGACAGTGTAGAGGGAGCTTTACTCTGTATCTAACCCCGTGCTGTTCCTGTCGTGGGAGTGTTTGATGGGGACAGTGTAGAGGGAGCTTTACTCTGTATCTAACCCCGTGCTGTACCTGTCCTGGGAGTGTTTGATGGGGACAGCGTAGAGGGAGCTTTGCTCTGTATCTAACCCCGTGCTGTACCTGTCCTGGGAGTGTTTGACGTGGACAGTGTAGAGGGAGCTTTACTCTGTATCTAACCCTCTGCTGTACCTGTCCTCGGAGTGTTTGATGGGGACAGTGCATACGGAGCTTTACTCTGTGTTTAGCCCCGTGCTGTACCTGTCCTGGGAGCGTTTGATGGGGACAGTGCAGAGGGAGCTTTACTCTGTATCTAACCCCGTGCTGTGCCTGTCCTGGGACTGTTTGATGGGGACAGTGTAGAGGGAGCTTTACTCTGTATGTAACCCTGTGCTGTACCTGCCCCGGGAGTGTTTGATGGGGACAGTGTAGAGGGAGCTTTACTCTGTATCTAACCCCGTGTTGTACCAGTCCTGGGAGTGTTTGATGGGGGCAGTGTACAGGGAGCTTTACTCTGTATCTAACCCCATGCTGTACCTGTCCTGGGAGTGTTTGATGGGGACAGTGTAGAGGGAGCTTTACGCTGTATCTAACCCCGTGCTGTACCTGTCCTGGGAGTGTTTGATGGGGACAGTGTAGAGGGAGCTTTACTCTGTATATAACCCCGTGCTCTACCTGTCCTGGGAGTGTTTGATGGGGACAGTGCAGAGGGAGCTTTACTCTGTATCTAACCCCGTGCTGTATCTGTCCTGGGAGTATTTGATGGGGACTGTGTAGAGGAAGCTTTATTTAACCCCGTGCTGTACCTGTCCTCGGAGTGTTTGATGGGGACAGTGCATACGGAGCTTTACTCTGTGTTTAGCCCCGTGCTGTACCTGTCCTGGGAGCGTTTGATGGGGACAGTGCAGAGGGAGCTTTACTCTGTACCTAACCCCGTGCTGTACCTGTCCTGGAAGTTTTTGATGGGGACAGTGTAGAGGGAGCTTTACTCTGTATCTAACCCCGTGCTGTTCCTGTCGTGGGAGTGTTTGATGGGGACAGTGTAGAGGGAGCTTTACTCTGTATCTAACCCCGTGCTGTACCTGTCCTGGGAGTGTTTGATGGGGACAGCGTAGAGGGAGCTTTGCTCTGTATCTAACCCCGTGCTGTACCTGTCCTGGGAGTGTTTGACGTGGACAGTGTAGAGGGAGCTTTACTCTGTATCTAACCCTCTGCTGTACCTGTCCTCGGAGTGTTTGATGGGGACAGTGCATACGGAGCTTTACTCTGTGTTTAGCCCCGTGCTGTACCTGTCCTGGGAGCGTTTGATGGGGACAGTGCAGAGGGAGCTTTACTCTGTATCTAACCCTGTGCTGTACCTGTCCTGGGAGTGTTTGATGGTGACAGTGTAGAGGGAGCTTTACTCTGTGTTTAACCCTGTGCTGTACCTGTCCTGGGAGTGTTTGATGGGGACAGTGTAGAGGTAGCTTTACTCTGTATCTAACCCCGTGCTGTACCTGTCGTGGGAGTGTTTGATGGGGACAGTGTAGAGGGAGCTTTGCTCTATATGTAACCCCGTGCTGTACCTGTCCTGGGAGTGTTTGATGGTGTCAGTGTAGAGGGAGCTTTACTCTGTATCTACCCCCGTGCTGTACCTGTCCTGGGAGTGTTTGATGGGGACAGTGTAGAGGGAGCTTTACTCTGTATCTAACCCCGTGCTGTACCTGTCCTGGGAGTGTTTGATGAGGACAGTGTAGAGGGAGCTTTACTCTGTATCTAACCCGTGCTGTACCTGTCCTGGGAGTGTTTGATGGGGACAGTGTAGAGGGAGCTTTACTCTGTATCTAACCCCGTGCTGTACCTGTCCTGGGAGTGTTTGATGAGGACAGCGATGTGCTTCAGTTGATGCTGATCATCTCTTAAATTTTGTGAGCAGGTTAGCTACCTGGAGAAGAAGGTTACTGAGCTGGAGAATGAGTGTCTGCTCAATTGTGACCAGAAAAATAAACTCAAACACGAAAACACACAACTAGTGCACAGGTAACCAAACAACTGCCTGCTCCTGTCGCCCTGACTCAGTTTTGACATTGGGCAGTGCTGAGGTGAGGTGGGTTAGGATGGAGGAACTATCTTGTAAGGGGTCTAGTTTGAGGGCAATGGTGATGGCAGCATTGCCAATGGCTCCGAGTAGGTATTCAAGGAGCCCAGTGGTGCTCCTTGAAGATATGGAATCAGCTGAGGAGGCATTTTAGGATGGAAGGAATGTCGGTGCTAACTTCGCTGTGCGAGAATCATGGGTTTGAGCCGGGAAGGGCAGAAGGTGGGGGGGGGTGGGGGGTGGGGGGTCGGGGGGGGGGGTGGATAGTGTATACAGGAGGTGGAGGGAAGTGGGGCTGGCCAAGGTGAGGGATCTGTATTTGCAGGAAGGGTTCGCCAGTCTGGAGGAGCTAAGGGAGAGGGTAGAGCTGCCGAAGGGAAGTGAGTTCAGGTATCTACAGGTTGGGGACTTTGCGCGAAAGGTCTGAAGGAGGTTCCCTAGATTGCTGGGATACACCCTGCTGGAGCAACTGCTGCTTCCGGATGTGGAAGAGGAGGGAAGAATTGGGGATATATACAAGTGGCTGGGGGGTGAAGATCAAGGAGAAATGGGAAGCGGAGTTGGGAGGGGAAATCAATTGGGGAGTATAGAGTGAAGGGGTGAGGGTGGGGGTGGATGTGAGGGTGTGGGTGAGGGTGGGGGTGAGGGTGAGGGCGGGGGTGGGGTGGGGATGGGGGTGAGGGTGGGGGTGAGGGTGGGGGTGGGGTGGGGGTGGGGATGGGGGTCAGGGTGGGGGTGAGGGTGAGGGTGGGGGTGGGGAGAGGGTGGGGGTGAGTGTGAGGGTGGGGGTGGGGATGAGGGTGGGGATGGGGTGAGGGTGGGGATGGGGGTGGGGTGAGAGTGAGGGTGGGGGTGGGGATGGGGGTGAGGGTGGGGTGGGGGGTGGGGATGGGGGTGAGGGTGGGGGTGGGGGTGAGGGTGGGGGTGAGGGTGAGGGTGGGGGTGTGGGTGGGGATGGGGGTGAGGGTGAGGATGGGGGAGGGGGTGGTGATGGGGGTGAGGGTGGGGTGAGGGTGGGGGTGGGGGTGGGGTTGGGGGTGGGGTGAGGGTGGGGGTGGAGTGGAGTGGGGGTGGGGTTGGGGGTAGGGTGGGGGTGGAGTGGGGGTGGGGTGGTGGTGAGGGTGGGG
The DNA here is from genome assembly GCF_047496885.1 of Scyliorhinus torazame. NCBI lineage: Eukaryota > Metazoa > Chordata > Chondrichthyes > Carcharhiniformes > Scyliorhinidae > Scyliorhinus > Scyliorhinus torazame. The sequence goes on from NC_092724.1 coordinate 169,315,551, forward strand.
GTGAGGGTGAGGGTGGGTTGGGGTGGGGGTTGGGTGAGGGTGGGGTGGGTTGGGGTGAGGGTGGGGTGGGGGTGGGGTGAGGTTGGGGTGGGGGTGGGGGTGGGGTTGGGGTGGGGTGGGGGTGGGGTTGGGGTGAGGGTGGGGTGGGGGTGGGGGTGGGGGTGGGGTTGGGGTGGGGTGGGGGTGGGGTTGGGGTGAGGGTGGGGTGGGGGTGGGGTGGGGGTGGGGTTGGGGTGGGGTGGGGGTGGGGTGGGGTGAGGGTGGGGGTGGGGGTTGGGGGTGGGGAGGGGTTTGGGGGTGAGGGGTTTGGGGGTGAGGGTGGGGGTGGGGGTGGGGTGGGGGTGGGGTGAGGGTGGGGTGAGGGTGGGGGTGGGGTGGGGTGGGGTGGGGGTGAGGGTGGGTTGGGGGGTGGGGGTTGGGTGAGGGTGGGGTGGGTTGGGGTGAGGGTGGGGGTGGGGGTGGGGTGAGGTTGGGGTGGGGGTGGGGTGGGGTTGGGGGTGGGTTGGGGTGAGGTGGGGTGGGTGTGGGGGTGGGGGTGGGGTTGGGGTGGGGTGGGGGTGGGGGTGGGTTGGGGTGAGGGTGGGGTGGGGGTGGGGTGGGGGTGGGGTTGGGGTGGGGTGGGGGTGGGGGTGGGGTGAGGGTGGGGGTGGGGGTTGGGGGTGGGGAGGGGGGTTTGGGGGTGAGGGGTTTGGGGGTGAGGGTGGGGGTGGGGTGGGGGTGGGGTGTGGGTGGGGTGAGGGTGGGGGTGGGGTGGGGGTGGGGTGAGGGTAGGGGTGGGGTTGGAGTGGGGCGGGTGGGGTGAGGGTGGGGGTGAGGGTGGGGTGGTGAGGGTGGGGTGGGGTGAGGTGGGGGTGGGGGTGGGGGTGGGGGTGGGGTGGGGGTGGGGTGGGGTTGGGGGTGGGGGTAAGGGTGGGGGTGGGGTTGGGGGTGGGGAGGGGGTTGGGGTGAGGTGGGTGGGGGTGGGGTGGGGTTGGGAGGGGGGTTGGGGGGTGAGGGTGGGGTGGGGTAGGGTGGGGGGTGGGGGTGAGGGTAGGGGAGGGGGTGGAGTGGGGTGGAGTGGGGTGGGGTGGGGTGAGGGGTGGGGTGGGCTGAGGGTGGGGTGAGGGTAGGAGTGGGGGTGGGGGGGGGTGGGGTTGGTGGGGGTGTGGGGGTGGGGTGAGGGTGGGGTTGGGGGTTGGGGGTGGGGTGGGGGTGGGGTGGGGGTGGGGGTTGGGGGTGTGGTGAGGGTGTGGGGTGGGGTGGGGGTGGGTGAGGGTGGGGGTTGGGTGGGGGTGGGGGTGGGGTGAGGGTGGGGTGGGGGTTGGGGGTGGGGTGGGGGTGGTGGGGGTGAGGGGGGTGGGGGGGTGGGGGTGAGGGTGGGGGTGGGGTGGGGGTGGGGGTTGGGGTGGGGGTTGGGGGTGGGGGGGGGTGAGGGTGGGGGGTGGGGTGAGGGTTGGGGGGGTGAGGGGGCTGGGGTGAGGGGGGGTGGGGGTGGGGTGAGGGGGGGGGTGGGGGTGGGGTGGGGGGTGGGGTTGGTGCTGGGGGCTGGGGTGAGGGGGAGAGGGGGTGCGGGTGGGGTGAGGGTGGGGGGTGGGTTGGTGGTGGGGGGGTGGGTGAGGGGGGGGTGGGGTGAGGGTGGGGGGGGGTTGGTGGTGGGGTGGGAGTAGAGTGGGGTGGGGTGAGGGTGTGGGTTGGTGGTGGGGTGGGGGTGGGGTGAGGGTGGGGTGGGGTGAGGGTGGTGTGGGGTGAGGAGTTGGGGGGGTGAGGGGGGTTGGGTGAGGGGGGGGGTGGGGGTGGGGTGAGGGGGGTGGGGGTGGGGTGAGGGTGGGGGTGGGGTTGGTGCTGGGGGGCTGGGGTGAGGGGGAGAGGGGGTGCGGGTGGGGTGAGGGTGGGGGTGGGGTTGGTGGTGGGGGGGGGTGGGTGAGGGGGGGTGGGGTGAGGGTGGGGGGGGTTGGTGGTGGGGTGGGAGTAGAGTGGGGTGGGGTGAGGGTGTGGGTTGGTGGTGGGGTGGGGGTGGGGTGAGGGTGGGGGGTGGGGTTGGGGGTGGGGGTTGGTGGTGGGGGTGGGGGGTGGGGGTGGGTTTGGGTGAGGGTGGGGTGGGGTTGGGGTGGGAGTGGGGTGAGGGTGGGGGTGGGTGTGGGGGTTGGGGGTGGGGTGGGGGTGGGGTGGGGGTGGGGGTGGGGTGGGGGTGGGGTGAGGGTGAGGGTGGGGTGGGGGTGGGGGTGGGGTGAGGGTGAGGGTGGGGGTGGGGGTGGGGAGGGGTTTGTGGGTGGGGTGAGGGGGGGTGGGGAGGGGGTTGGGGGTGAGGGTGGGGGTGGGTATGGGGGTTGGGGGTGGGGGTGAGGTGGGGGTTGGGGGTGGGGTGAGGGGGGGTGGGGAGGGGGTTGGGGGTGAGGGTGGGGGTGGGGGGTGGGGGTTGGGGGTGGGGTGAGGTGGGGGGTGGGGGTTGGGGGTGGGGAGGGGGTGGGGGTTGGGGGTGAGGGTGGGTGTGGGGGTTGGGGGTGGGGGTGGGGGGGGTGGGGGGGGTGGGGTGAGGGGTGGGGGTTGGGGGTGGGGGGGGTGAGGGTGGGGTGGGGGTTGGGGGTGAGGGGAGGTGGGGTGAGGGTGGGGGGTGGGGGTGGGTGTGGGGGTTGGGGGTGAGGGGGGGGTGGGGGTGGGGGTGGGGTGAGGGGGTGGCGGTAACTGTGGAGGGACAGTGCTGTCACAGTGAAGTGATTCGCTCACTCTGATGTCCGTTTGCAGGGTCCACGCGATGGAGGAGCAGCTGAAGGATCAGGAGACGCGAGCGGAAGAGGTTTTCCAGGAAGAGTTTCGACGGCATCGTGAGATTCTCAATAAACTGGAGAGAGAGAAGAACGTGGAGATTGAAATGCTGACTGCGAGGTACAGACATCGGCTCCCAGTCTGTAACCTTCCGCCTCTGCCCCAAACAGCTCGATTAACCCAGACCCCTCCCACAAAACTGTCACCTCGAAAACTTGGATTGACTGTTGTGACCCCCTCCCCTGAAGGTGCTGACTCGCTCTCTCTCCCCTGAAGGTGCTGACTCTCTCCCTCCCCTGAAGGTGCTGACTCGCTCTCTCTCCCCTGAAGGTGCTGACTCTCTCCCTGAAGGTGCTGACTCGCTCTCTCTCCCCTGAAGGTGCTGACTCTCTCCCTCCCCTGAAGGTGCTGACTCGCTCTCTCTCCCCTGAAGGTGCTGACTCTCTCTCTCCCCTGACGGTGCTGACTCTCTCTCTCTCCTGAAGGTGCTGACTCCCTCGCTCACCTGAAGGTGCTGACTCTCACTCTCTCTCTCTCTCCCCTGAAGGTGCTGACTCTCTCTCTCCCTCTCCCCTGAAGGTGCTGACTCTCTCTCTCTCCCCTGAAGGTGCTGACTCTCTCTCTCCCCTGAAGGTGCTGTCTCTCTGTCTCTCTCTCCTGAAGGTGCTGACTCTCTCCCCCTCCCCTGAAGGTGCTGACTCTCTCTCTCTCTCCCCTGAAGGTGCTGACTCTCTCCCTCCCCTGAAGGTGCTGACTCTCTCTCTCTCCCCTGAAGGTGCTGAGTCTCTCCCCTCCCTTGAAGGTGCTGACTCTCTCTCTCCCTGAAGGTGCTGAGTCTCTCCCTCCCCTGAAGGTGCTGACTCTCTCTCTCCTGAAGGTGCCGACTCTCTCTCTCCCTGAAGGTGCCGACTCTCTCTCTCCCTGAAGGTGCCGACTCTCTCTCTCCCCTGAAGGTGCTGGCTCTCCCCCTCTATCTCTCTCTCCCCTGAAGGTGCTGGCTCTCTCCCTCTCTCTCTCTCTCCCCTGAAGGTGCTGACTCTCTCTCTCTCCCCTGAAGGTGCTGACTCTCTCTCTCTCTCCTGAAGGTGCTGACTCTCTCTCTCTCTCTCCTGAAGGTGCTGACTCTCTCTCTCTCTCTCCTGAAGGTGCTGACTCTCTCTCTCTCCTGAAGGTGCTGACTCTCTCTCTCCCGTGAAGGTGCTGACTCTCTCTCTCTCCCCTGAAGGTGCTGACTCTCTCTCTCTCCCCTGAAGGTGCTGACTCTCTCTCTCTCTCCCCTGAAGGTGCTGATTCTCTCTCCCTCCCCTGAAGGTGCTGACTCTCTCTCTCTCTCCCCTGAAGATGCTGACTCTCTCTCTCTCTCCTGAAGGTGCTGACTCTCTCTCTCTCTCTCCTGAAGGTGCTGACTCTCCTCTCTCTCCCTGAAGGTGCTGACTCTCTCTCTCTCCTGAAGATGCTGACTCTCTCTCTCTCCCCCTGAAGGTGCTGACTCTCTCTCTCCCCTGAAGGTGCTGACTCTCTCTCTCTCTCCCCTGAAGGTGCTGACTCTCTCTCTCTCTCCCCTGAAGGTGCTGACTCTCTCTCTCACCTCCCCCTGAAGGTGCTGACTCTCTCTCTCTCTCCCCTGAAGGTGCTGACTCTCTCTCTCCTGAAGGTGCTGACTCTCTCTCTCTCCCCTGAAGGTGCTGACTCTCTCTCTCTCTCTCTCTCTCTCCCCTGAAGGTGCTGACTCTCTCTCTCTCTCCCTGAAGGTGCTGACTCTCTCTCTCCCCTGAAGGTGCTGACTCTCTCTCTCTCTCCCCTGAAGGTGCTGACTCTCTCTCTCTCCCCTGAAGGTGCTGACTCTCTCTCTCCCCCCCTGAAGGTGCTGACTCTCTCTCTCCCCCCTGAAGGTGCTGACTCTCTCTCTCCCCCCTGAAGGTGCTGACTCTCTCTCTCTCTCCTGAAGGTGCTGACTCTCTCGCTCACCTGAAGGTGCTGACTCTCTTTCTCTCTCCCCTGAAGGTGCTGACTCTCTCTCTCTCCCATGAAGGTGCTGACTCTCTCTCTCTTCCCTCAAGGTGCTGACTCTCTCTCTCCCTGAAGGTGCCGACTCTCTCTCTCCCTGAAGGTGCCGACTCTCTCTCCTCCCCTGAAGGTGCTGGCTCTCTCCCTCTATCTCTCTCTCCCCTGAAGGTGCTGGCTCTCTCCCTCTCTCTCTCTCTCCCCTGAAGGTGCTGACTCTCTCTCTCTCCCCTGAAGGTGCTGACTCTCTCTCTCTCTCCTGAAGGTGCTGACTCTCTCTCTCTCTCTCCTGAAGGTGCTGACTCTCTCTCTCTCTCTCCTGAAGGTGCTGACTCTCTCTCTCTCTCTCCTGAATGTGCTGACTCTCTCTCTCCCTGAAGGTGCTGACTCTCTCTCTCTCCCCTGAAGGTGCTGACTCTCTCTCTCCCTAAAGGTGCTGACTCTCTCTCTCTCTCCCCTGAAGGTGCTGATTCTCTCTCTCTCCCCTGAAGGTACTGACTCTCTCTCTCTCCCTCCCCTGAAGGTGCTGACTCTCTCTCTCTCTCTCCCCTGAAGGTGCTGACTCTCTCTCTCTCTCCTGAAGGTGCTGACTCTCTCTCTCTCCTGAAGGTGCTGACTCTCTCTCTCTCCCCTGAAGGTGCTGACTCTCTCTCTCTCCTGAAGGTGCTGACTCTCTCTCTCTCTCCCCTGAAGGTGCTGACTCTCTCTCTCCCCTGAAGGTGCTGACTCTCTCACTCTCCTCCCCTGAAGGTGCTGACTCTCTCTCTCCCCTGAAGGTGCTGACTCTCTCTTTCACTCCCCTGAAGGTGCTGACTCTCTCTCTCTCTCCCCTGAAGGTGCTGACTCTCTCTCTCCTGAAGGTGCTGACTCTCTCTCCCTCCCCTGAAGGTGCTGACTCTCTCTCTCTCTCTCTCCCCTGAAGGTGCTGACTCTCTCTCTCTCTCCCCTGAAGGTGCTGACTCTCTCTCTCCCCTGAAGGTGCTGACTCTCTCTCTCTCTCCCCTGAAGGTGCTGACTCTCTCTCTCCCCTGAAGGGTGCTGACTCTCTCTCTCCCCCCTGAAGGTGCTGACTCTCTCTCTCTCCTGAAGGTGCTGACTCTCTCGCTCACCTGAAGGTGCTGACTCTCTTTCTCTCTCCCCTGAAGGTGCTGACTCTCTCTCTCTCCCATGAAGGTACTGGACTCTCTCTCTCTCTTCCCGTCAAGGTGCTGACTCTCTCTCCCACCCCTGAAGGTGCCGACTCTCTCTCTCTCTCACCTGAAGGTGCTGACTCTCTCTCTCTCTCCCCTGAAGGTGCTGACTCTCTCTCTCCCCCCTGAAGGTGCTGACTCTCTCTCTCTCTCTCTCTCCCCTGAAGGTGCTGACTCTCCTCTCTCTCTCTCTCCCCTGAAGGTGCTGACTCTCTCTCTCTCTCCCCTGAAGGTGCTGACTCTCTCTCTCTCTCCCCTGAAGGTGCTGACTCTCTCTCTCTCTCTCTCTCCCCTGAAGGTGCTGACTCTCTCTCTCTCTCCCCTGAAGGTGCTGACTCTCTCGCTCACCTGAAGGTGCTGACTCTCTTTCTCTCTCCTCCCCTGAAGGTGCTGACTCTGTCTCTCTCCCCTGAAGGTGCTGACTCTCTCTCTCTCTCTCCCTGAAGGTGCTGACTCTCTCTCTCTCCCCTGAAGGTGCCGACAGCCTCTCTCTCTCTCTCTCACCTGAAGGTGCTGACTCTCTCTCTCCCTTGAAGGTGCTGACTCTCTCTCTCTCTCCCCTGAAGGTGCTGACTCTCTCTCTCTCCCCTGAAGGTGCTGACTATCTCTCTCCCTGAAGGTGCTGACTCGCTCTCTCTCCCCTGAAGGTGCTTACTCTCTCTCTCTTGAAGGTGCTGACTCTCTCTCTCTCCTGAAGGTGCTGACTCTCTCTCTCTCCTGAAGGTGCTGACTCTCTCTCTCTCCTGAAGGTGCTGACTCTCTCTCTCTCTCCCCTGAAGGTGCTGACTCTCTCTCTCTCTCTCCCCTGAAGGTGCTGACTCTCTCTCTCTCCTGAAGGTGCTGACTCTCTCTCTCTCTCCCCTGAAGGTGCTGACTCTCTCTCTCTCCCCTGAAGGTGCTGACTCTCTCTCTCTCTCCTGAAGGTGCTGACTCTCTCTCTCTCTCCCCTGAAGGTGCTGACTCTCTCTCTCTCTCTCCCCTGAAGGTGCTGACTCTCTCTCTCTCTCTCCCCTGAAGGTGCTGACTCTCTCTCTCTCTCCTGAAGGTGCTGACCTCTCTCTCTCTCTCCCCTGAAGGTGCTGCATCGTTAATGACGGTTGTTTTTTTGTCCTAGGGCCCAGCAGTTGGAGGAGGAATCGAATGGGCTGAAAAACACAGCGACCCGGTTAAAGTGTCAAACAGAGAAATTGGATGAGGTGAGTGTGATGGGGGTGGTGTGGCCATGGGAGGATTGGGGGGGGGGGGGGGGAGGATTGGGGGGGGAGGATTGGGGGGGGGAGGATTGGGGGGGGGATTGGGGGGGTGGAGGGGGAGTGAGTGGGGTGTAGCGGGAAGAGATCTTTTTGTATAAAAATTTAGAGTACCCAATTCATTTTTTTCCAACTAAGGGGCAATTTAGCGCGGCCAATCCACCCACCCTGCACAGCTTTGTGTTGTGGGGGCGAAACCCACGCAAACACGGGGAGATTATCCAGAAAAACACCGAGGGCGGGTTCTCCGGTTTTCAGCCGGGAATACTCAACTCCAGCCACTTGTCAGTGGGATTTTCTGTTGTCAGGCGGAGGAGGGGAGGGGGAGACACGGGGAGGGGGAGACGCAGGTAGGGGGAGACGCGGGGAGGGGGGAGACGCGGGGAGGGGGAGACGCGGGGGAGGGGGAGACACGGGGAGGGGGAGACGCGGGGGAGGGGGAGACGCGGGGAGGGGGTGACGCAGGGAGGGGGAGACGCGGGGAGGGGGGAGACGCGGGGAGGGGGAGACGCGGGGAGGGGGTGACGCAGGGAGGGGGGAGACGCAGAGAGGGGGAGGGGGAGACGCGGGTAGGGGGGTGACGCAGGGAGGGGGGAGACGCAGAGAGGGGGAGGGGGAGACGCGGGGAGGGGGGTGACGCAGGGAGGGGGGAGACGCAGAGAGAGGAAGGGGGAGACGCGGGGAGGGGGGAGACGCGGGGAGGGGGAGACGCAGGGAGGGGGTGACGCAGGGAGGGGGGGAGACGCAGAGAGGGGGAGGGGGAGACGTGGGGAGGGGGGAGACGCGGGGAGGGGGAGACGCAGGGAGGGGGAGACGCAGGGAGGGGGAGACGCAGGGAGGGGGAGACGCGGAGAGGGGCAGGGGGGAGACGCGGGGAGTGGGGAGACGCGCGGAAGGGGGAGACGTGGAGAGGGGAGAGATGCGAGGAGGGGGGAGATGCGAGGAGGGGGGAGACGCGAGGAGGGGGGGAGACGCGAGGAGGGGGGGAGATGCGGGGAGGGGGGAGATGCGGGGAGGGGGGAGATGCTGGGAGGGTGGAGACACTGGGATGGTGGAGATGCGGGGAGGGGGAGACGCGGGGAGGGGGAGACGCGGGGAGGGGGAGACGCGGGGAGGGGGAGACGCGGGGAGGGGGAGACGCGGGGAGGGGGAGACGCGGGGAGGGGGAGACGCGGGGAGGGGGAGACGCGGGAGGGGGGAGACGCGGGGAGGGGGGAGACGCGGGGAGGGGGAGACGCGGGGAGGGGGAGACGCGGGGAGGGGGAGACGCGGGGGGGAGACGCAGGAAGGGCGAGACGCAGGGAGGGGGAGACGCGGGGAGGGGGAGACGCGTGAAGGGGGAGATGCGGGGAGGGGGGAGACGCGGGGAGGGGGAGACGCAGGGTGGGGGAGACGCAGGGAGGGCGAGACGCAGGGAGGGGGAGACGCGGGGAGGGGGGAGACGCGGGGAGGGGGGAGACCCTGGGAGGGGGGAGACGCGGGGAGGGGGAGACGCAGGGAGGGGGGGAGACGCAGGGCGGGGGAGACGCAGGGAGGGGGAGACCCTGGGAGGGGGGGAGACGCAGGGAGGGGGAGACGCGGGGAGGGGGGAGACGCTGGGAGGGGGGAGACGTGGGGAGGGGGGGAGATGCGAGGAGGGGTAGACACGGTGAGGGGGAGACGCGGGGAGGGGGAGACGTGGGGGGGGAGACGCGGGGAGGGGGAGACGCGGGGAGGGGGAGACGCGGGGAGGGGGAGACGCGGGGAGGGGGAGACGCGGGGAGGGCGAGACGTGGGGGGGGGAGACGCGAGGAGAGGGGAGACGCTGGGAGGGGGGAGACACTGGGAGGGGCGAGACGTGAGGAGGGGGAGACGCGGGGAGGGGGAGACGCGGGGAGGGGGAGGGGGAGACGTGGGGGGGGAGACGCGAGGAGAGGGGAGATGCTGGGAGGGGGGGAGACACTGGGAGGGGGGGAGACGCGGGGAGGGGGGAGACGCGGGGAGGGGGAGACGCGGGGAGGGGGAGACGCGGGGAGGGGGAGACACGGGGAGGGGGGGTGACGTGGGGAGGGGGAGATCCGGGGAGGGGGGAGACGCGGGGAGGGGGGAGACACGGGGAGGGGGGTGACGTGGGGAGGGGGAGATCTGGGGAGGGGGGGAGACGCGGGAAGGGGGGAGACGCGGGGAGGGGGAGACGCGGGAGTGGGGAGACGCAGGGAGGGGGAGACGCGGGGCGGGGGGAGACGCTGAGAGGGGGGGAGACGCAGGGAGGGGGGAGACGCGGGGAGGGGGGAGACGCGGGTAGGGGGGAGAACCGGGGAGGGGGGAGACGCGGGTAGGGGGGAGAACCGGGGAGGGGGAGACGTGGGGGGGCAGGAAGTAGGTGCGCAGAGAGGGGGGTGTGAGGAGTGGGGGGATGGCGAGGGGATCGTGGGGGTAGATGCGGGTGTGTGGGGAAGGGGGAGCAAGGGGATATGGCATGGGGAGGGGGGGGGCGGGGGTCACGGGGGAGGCTCGAGTGGGTAGGGGGGAGGGGAACTAACCTGGCCAATCACACCGGCTCCTTCGGGATCGGGGCACCAATTGGAAAGGGTGCCCGAATCTCACAATTAGTTTGAGTGTCCCCCCTAACCCCACCCACAGCCCCTACATAAGAACATAAGAACTAGGAGCAGGAGTCGGCCATCTGGCCCCTCGAGCCTGCTCCACCATTCAATGAGATCATGGCTGATCTTTTGTGGACTCAGCTCCACTTTCTGGCCCGAACACCATAACCCTTAATCCCTTTATTCTTCAAAAAACTATCTATCTTTATCTTAAAAACATTTAATGAAGGAGCCTCTACTGCTTCACTGCGCAAGGAATTCCATAGATTCACAACCCTTTGGGTGAAGAAGTTCCTCCGAAACTCAGTCCTAAATCTACTTCCCCTTATTTTGAGGCTATGCCCCCTAGTTCTGCTTTCCCCGACCAGTGGAAACAACCTGCCCGCATCTATCCTATCTATTCCCTTCATAATTTTATATGTCTCAATAAGATCCCCCCGCATCCTTCTAAACTCCAACGAGTACAGTCCCAGTCTACTCAACCTCTCGTCATAATCCAACCCCTTCAGCTCTGGGATTAACCGCGTGAATCTCCTCTGCACTCCCTCCAGTGCCAATATGTCCTTTCTCAGGTAAGGAGACCAAAACTAAACACAATACTCCAGATGCGGCCTCACCAACACCCGATACAATTGCAGCATAACCTCACTAGTCTTGAACTCCATCCCTCTAGCAATGAAAGACAAAACTCAATGAGCCTTCTTAATCACCTGTTGCACCTGCACACCAACTTTTTGCGACTCGTGCACCAGCACACCCAGGTCCCTCTGCACAGCAGCATGTTTTAACATCTTACCGTTTAAATAATAATCCATTC
>NC_092724.1:169626238-169730319 GCF_047496885.1 Scyliorhinus torazame
CCCAATCACTTGGTTCGATTTTCTCCAATGCTGGAGCGGTTCCCTGATCGATGGGCGGTCCTGAGGTGGTCGTTCACCTCCCATTGTGTAGGCTTCTGCTGGCGCCAAAGAGTCTGGTTTGGCTTCATGTGTCTAAATGTTGCTCATTGTTCCCGGGGATTGCTCATTAATATGCAGATGGCTGGTGTTTTGTTATGCTGATGGTTGCCGGTATCGATCTTGTCTGGCCTTTCCAGAGGTAAATACACACTCAACCTGCAGCTGCTTGTTTGTGTCCTGTTGGCTGACTTTCCCATCAGCCTTTGCCGTTCGCCATTTTAAATCGGGACTTAGCCATTTTAACTGGCTACAATCCAACCCAACTCAACCCAAGTCATCCCAACTCAACTCAATTCAATTCAGATCAACCAAACTCAACACAACACAACCCAACACAATACAATAGAACCCAATAAAATCCACACAAATTTAAACCAAGCCAAAGTAACCTTGTTCATATTTCTAAACTGAGAGGCACAATTACATTGCCTCATTGCTGGTGGCGGTCGAGGCTGGATTCAGGGGGGTCAGGTGTACTGGTCCTCATCAATCAGAATGTCCCAATCTTCCGTGTATCAAACCCACCTGCACCCTGATGCTTCCACCATCTACAAGGTGATTGCTGTTTACATGAGTATGTTAAGTGTCACTATTTCTACAGCTGCTATATTCTATATGAGTTACTTTCATTTCAGTCCCATTATGACAGATATCTGTCAATTCGCTTGAGGAGCAGGTTAGCCCATTGTGATAAATGTAGGAAATTGTTATATTTTATATTTTGTTGTAGTAAAGTCTCCAAAGACTTCTTAGGTGTTTGGACATTCTGAATTCTCCCTCTGTGTACCAGAACAGACGCAAGAGTGTGGCGACTAGGGGACTTTCACAGTCACTTAACTGCAGTGTTAATGTAAGCCTACTTGTGACACTAGTAAATATTATTATTATTATTAAAAGCCCTGGGTTCAAATGCATACAGACAGGATGTCTGCTAAAGCTGTAATTAAGGTGTTGTAAAAGGTGAGATAATCATTGTTTTAACCATTTACTTATTTACATGGCTAATGGAATATTATTTATGTTTTTGGAGGTTTCCTGTGGTGTTGATAATTAATAAGGGGTGGTGTTATATCCTAGCTAAGCGTGTCATGGAACATCTTAGTGTGATTTGGATTGGCAATTAATGGGAGGAGCCAAGTCAGTCTGTAGTTTTGGCAGGTTGTAGTAGGAATTGAGTCTGACAAAACACAAGGATGTTCTGGATGTTCCTAAAAGGGTCTTTCTCCAAAGGTCTGAACAAAGAACAGAAAATAACCCTGATTGCTAACTTTATTCATGAGTGGGGTGCTTACTTGGAATATATAGAATGGCAGGTGTAGATAGTGAGTTAAAGTCTTTCCTTTTATTTAGGGGCTGGTTTCGCACAATGGGCTAAATTGCTGGCATGTAATGCAGAACACAGCCAGCAGCGCAGGTTCAATTCCCGAGCCAGCCTCCCCGAACAGGCGCCGGAATGTGGCGACTAGGGTTTTTTCACAGTAACTTCATTGAAGCCTACTTGTGACAATAAGTTATTATTATCATTTAAGAACTGTTTAACTATTCATTGCAAAGCCATTAATTTCATGTTAATGTGGTTAATTCTGTGTTTAAATTAAAGTTGGTCAGAGTCATCGATACCCAATGGTCAGAGTCATCGATACCCATTGGTCAGAGTCATCGATACCCAATGGTCAGAGTCATCGATACCCATTGGTCAGAGTCATCGATACCCATTGGTCAGAGTCCTCACTCCTGAGGTGAAGTATTCTTTCCTCACAGTTTCATAAATAGAAAAATTGTTTGGGGTCTGGTCCAGTATCCTTTTTTATTAATCTGTAAATTTAACCACTTCATTTTTTTCCATTTAAGGGACAATTTAGCATGGCCAATCCACCTACCCTGCACATCTTTGGGTTGTGGGGGTGAAACCCACACAGACATGGGGAGAATGTGCAAACTCCACACGGTCCAGGGCTAGGATTGAACCCGGGTCCTCGGCGCCGTGAGGCAGCAGTGCTAACCGCAGATAACCGTATCGCCCTGGTCTGGTATCCTAACACCGTGGTCAGGAACTCCCTCCCAACACCACTCTCCAGAACACATTCCCACGTCCCAGACCTGCATCAGGACGATAGGTCAGTGAACACATCCCCTTTGCTGCAAACAACCCACCGAATGATCATCAGGCTCCGAAATCTGTGATGCGATGATTGGATTGTAGCCACTGGGTGTCAGAGGGTCCACTTTCTTCCTCATTGCTCTGATCTGCAGGAGAGCACGGAATGCTGTTATAGAGAGAGGGAGAGAAAGGTCACGGTGAACAGTATCCCTCACTGAGACCCCGAAACCGGTAAACATTCCTTAAACTCCATCCTCCCCTTTACATAAACATCCACTTCCCTTGGAATATTACCCGAGCGACCCCCAGAAACGGAGAGGGGACAGGGAGCAACATGGATTTCTGAAAGGAACAAATGGGTTACAGAGAGGAAGGTGCTGGTTACAGAGGGGAACGCACTGGCCACTGGGGAAAACGCTGGACACTGGGGGAACATGCTGGACACTGGGGGGAACACGCTGGACACTGGGGGGAACACGCTGGACACTGGGGGAACACACTGGACACTGAGGGGAACACACTGGACACTGAGGGGAACACACTGGACACTGGGGGAACACACTGGACACTGGGGGGAACACCCTGGACACTGAGGGGAACACAATGGACACTGAGGGGAACACAATGGACACTAAGGGGAACACACTGGACACTGGGGGGAACACACTGGACACTGAGGGGAACACAATGGACACTGAGGGGAACACACTGAACACTGGGGGAACACACTGGACACTGAGGGGAACACAATGGACACTGAGGGGAACACACTGGACACTGGGGAAACACACTGGACACTGGGGGGAACACACTGGACACGGAGGGGAACATACTGGACACTGAGGGGAACACACTGGACACGGAGGGGAACACACTGGACACTGGAGGGAACACACTGGACACTGGGGGAAACACACTGGACACTGGGGGAAACACACTGGACACTGGGGGGAACACACTGGACACGGAGGGGAACACACTGGACACTGAGGGGAACACACTGGACACTGGGGGGAGCACACTGGACACTGGTGGAACACAATGGACACTGAGGGGAACACACAGGACACTGGGGAAACACGCTGGACACTGGGGGAACACACTGGACACTGGGGGGAACACACTGGACACGGAGGGGAACACACTGGACACTGAAGCAAACACACTGGACACTGAGGGGAACACACTGGACACTGAGGGGAACACACTGGACACTGAGGGGAACACACTGGACACTGAGGGGAACACACTGGACACTGAAGGGAACACACTGGACACTAAGGGGAACACAATGGATACTGGGGGGAACACACTGGACACTGGGGGGAACACACTGGACACTGGGGGGAACACACTGGACACTGGGGGGAACACACTGGACACTGGGGGGAACACACTGGACACTGGGGGGAACACACTGGACACTGGGGGGAACACACTGGACTCTGAGGGGAACACACTGGACACTGGGGGGAACACACTGGACACTGAAGCAAACACACTGGACACTGAGGGGAACACACTAGACACTGAGGGGAACACACTGGACACTGAGGGGAACACACTGGACACTAAGGGGAACACAATGGATACTGGGGGGAACACAATGGACACTGGGGGGAACACAATGGACACTGGGGGGAACACACTGGACACTGGGGGAACACACTGGACACTGGGGGGAACACACTGGACTCTGGGGGAACACACTGGACACTGGGGGGAACACACTGGACACTGAAGCGAATACACTGGACACTGAGGGGAACACACTGGACACTGAGGGGAACACACTGGACACTGAGGGGAACACACAGGACACTGGGGGAACACACTGGACACTGAAGGGAACACACAGGACACTGATGGGAACACACTGGACACTGGGGGGAACACACTGGACACTGGGGGGAACACACTAGACACTGAGGGGAACACACTGGACACTGAGGGGAGCACACTGGACACTGAGGGGAGCACACTGGACACTGAGGGGAGCACACTGGACACTGAGGGGAGCACACTGGACACGGAGGGGAACACACTGGACACTGAGGGGAACACACTGGACACTGAAGGGAACACACTGGACACTGGGGGGAACACACTGGACACTGGGGGGAACACACTGGACACTGGGGGGGGAACACACTGGACTCTGAGGGGAGCACACTGGACACTGGGGGAACACACTGGACACTGGGGGGAACACACTGGACACTGGGGGGCACACACTGGACACTAAGGGGAACACACTGGACACTGAGGGGAACACACTGGACACTGAGGGGAACACACTGGACACTGCGGGGAACACACTGGACACTGAGGGGAACACACTGGAGACTGAGGGGAACACGCTGGACACGGAGGGGAACACGCTGGACACGGAGGGGAACACGCTGGACACGGAGGGGAACACGCTGGACACGGAGGGGAACACGCTGGACACGGAGGGGAACACGCTGGACATGGAGGGGAACACGCTGGACACGGAGGGGAACACGCTGGTCACGGAGGGGAACACGCTGGACATGGAGGAGAACACGCTGGACACGGAGGGGAACACACTGGACACGGAGGGGAACACACTGGACACTGGGCGGAACACACTGGACACTGGGGGGAACACACTGGACACTGGGGGGAACACACTGGACACTGGGGGGAACACACTGGACACTGGGGGGAACACACTGGACACTGGGGGGAACACACTGGACACTGGGGGGAACACACTGGACACTGGGGAAAACACTGGACTCTGAGGGGAACACACTGGACACTGGGGGGAACACACTGGACACTGAAGCAAACACACTGGACACTGAGGGGAACACACTGGACACTGAGGGGAACACACTGGACACTGAGGGGAACACACTGGACACTGAAGGGAACACACTGGACACTAAGGGGAACACAATGGATACTGGGGGGAACACAATGGACACTGGGGGGAACACACTGGACACTGGGGGAACACACTGGACACTGGGGGGAACACACTGGACACTGGGGGGAACACACTGGACACTGGGGGGAACACACTGGACACTGAAGCGAATACACTGGACACTGAGGGGAACACACTGGACACTGGGGGAACACACTGGGCACTGGGGGGAACACACTGGACACTGAAGGGAACACACAGGACACTGATGGGAACACACTGGACACTGGGGGGAACACACTGGACACTGGGGGGAACACACTAGACACTGAGGGGAACACACTGGACACTGAGGGGAGCACACTCGACACTGAGGGGAGCACACTGGACACTGAGGGGAGCACACTGGACACTGAGGGGAGCACACTGGACACGGAGGGGAACACACTGGACACGGAGGGGAACACACTGGACACTGGGGGGAACACACTGGACACTGGGGGGAACACACTGGACACTGGGGGGGGGAACACACTGGACTCTGAGGGGAGCACACTGGACACTGGGGGAACACACTGGACACTGGGGGGAACACACTGGACACTGGGGGGAACACACTGGACACTGAGGGGAACACACTGGACACTGAGGGGAACACACTGGACACTGCGGGGAACACACTGGACACTGCGGGGAACACACTGGACACTGAGGGGAACACACTGGAGACTGAGGGGAACACGCTGGACACGGAGGGGAACACGCTGGACACGGAGGGGAACACGCTGGACACGGAGGGGAACACGCTGGACACGGAGGGGAACACGCTGGACACGGAGGGGAACACGCTGGACACGGAGGGGAACACGCTGGACACGGAGGGGAACACGCTGGTCACGGAGGGGAACACGCTGGACATGGAGGAGAACACGCTGGACACGGAGGGGAACACACTGGACACGGAGGGGAACACACTGGACACTGGGCGGAACACACTGGACACTGGGGGGAACACACTGGACACTGGGGGGAACACACTGGACACTGGGGGGAACACACTGGACACTGGGGAAAACACTGGACTCTGAGGGGAACACACTGGACACTGGGGGGAACACACTGGACACTGAAGCAAACACACTGGACACTGAGGGGAACACACTGGACACTGAGGGGAACACACTGGACACTGAGGGGAACACACTGGACACTGAAGGGAACACACTGGACACTAAGGGGAACACAATGGATACTGGGGGGAACACAATGGACACTGGGGGGAACACACTGGACACTGGGGGAACACACTGGACACTGGGGGGAACACACTGGACACTGGGGGGAACACACTGGACACTGGGGGGAACACACTGGACACTGAAGCGAACACACTGGACACTGAGGGGAACACACTGGACACTGGGGGAACACACTGGGCACTGGGGGGAACACACTGGACACTGAAGGGAACACACAGGACACTGATGGGAACACACTGGACACTGGGGGGAACACACTGGACACTGGGGGGAACACACTAGACACTGAGGGGAACACACTGGACACTGAGGGGAGCACACTCGACACTGAGGGGAGCACACTGGACACTGAGGGGAGCACACTGGACACGGAGGGGAACACACTGGACACTGGGGGGAACACACTGGACACTGGAGGGAACACACTGGACACTGGGGGGAACACACTGGACACTGGGGGAACACACTGGACACTGGGGGGAACACACTGGACACTGGGGGGAACACACTGGACACTGGGGGGAACACACTGGACACTGGGGAAAACACTGGACTCTGAGGGGAACACACTGGACACTGGGGGGAACACACTGGACACTGAAGCAAACACACTGGACACTGAGGGGAACACACTAGACACTGAGGGGAACACACTGGACACTGAGGGGAACACACTGGACACTAAGGGGAACACAATGGATACTGGGGGGAACACAATGGACACTGGGGGGAACACAATGGACACTGGGGGGAACACACTGGACACTGGGGGAACACACTGGACACTGGGGGGAACACACTGGACTCTGGGGGAACACACTGGACACTGGGGGGAACACACTGGACACTGAAGCGAATACACTGGACACTGAGGGGAACACACTGGACACTGAGGGGAACACACTGGACACTGAGGGGAACACACTGGACACTGAGGGGAGCACACTGGACACTGAGGGGAGCACACTGGACACGGAGGGGAACACACTGGACACTGAGGGGAACACACTGGACACTGAAGGGAACACACTGGACACTGGGGGGAACACACTGGACACTGGGGGGAACACACTGGACACTGGGGGGGGAACACACTGGACTCTGAGGGGAGCACACTGGACACTGGGGGAACACACTGGACACTGGGGGGAACACACTGGACACTGGGGGGCACACACTGGACACTAAGGGGAACACACTGGACACTGAGGGGAACACACTGGACACTGAGGGGAACACACTGGACACTGCGGGGAACACACTGGACACTGCGGGGAACACACTGGACACTGAGGGGAACACACTGGAGACTGAGGGGAACACGCTGGACACGGAGGGGAACACGCTGGACACGGAGGGGAACACGCTGGACACGGAGGGGAACACGCTGGACACGGAGGGGAACACGCTGGACACGGAGGGGAACACGCTGGACACGGAGGGGAACACGCTGGACACGGAGGGGAACACGCTGGTCACGGAGGGGAACACGCTGGACATGGAGGAGAACACGCTGGACACGGAGGGGAACACACTGGACACTGGGCGGAACACACTGGACACTGGGGGGAACACACTGGACACTGGGGGGAACACACTGGACACTGGGGGGAACACACTGGACACTGGGGGGAACACACTGGACACTGGGGGGAACACACTGGACACTGGGGAAAACACTGGACTCTGAGGGGAACACACTGGACACTGGGGGGAACACACTGGACACTGAAGCAAACACACTGGACACTGAGGGGAACACACTGGACACTGAGGGGAACACACTGGACACTGAGGGGAACACACTGGACACTGAAGGGAACACACTGGACACTAAGGGGAACACAATGGATACTGGGGGGAACACAATGGATACTGGGGGGAACACACTGGACACTGGGGGGAACACACTGGACACTGGGGGGAACACACTGGACACTGGGGGGAACACACTGGACACTGGGGGGAACACACTGGACACTGAAGCGAATACACTGGACACTGAGGGGAACACACTGGACACTGAGGGGAACACACTGGACACTGGGGGAACACACTGGGCACTGGGGGGAACACACTGGACACTGAAGGGAACACACAGGACACTGATGGGAACACACTGGACACTGGGGGGAACACACTGGACACTGGGGGGAACACACTAGACACTGAGGGGAACACACTGGACACTGAGGGGAGCACACTCGACACTGAGGGGAGCACACTGGACACTGAGGGGAGCACACTGGACACGGAGGGGAACACACTGGACACTGGGGGGAACACACTGGACACTGGGGGGAACACACTGGACACTGGGGGGGGAACACACTGGACTCTGAGGGGAGCACACTGGACACTGGGGGAACACACTGGACACTGGGGGGAACACACTGGACACTGGGGGGAACACACTGGACACTGAGGGGAACACACTGGACACTGAGGGGAACACACTGGACACTGCGGGGAACACACTGGACACTGCGGGGAACACACTGGACACTGAGGGGAACACACTGGAGACTGAGGGGAACACGCTGGACACGGAGGGGAACACGCTGGACACGGAGGGGAACACGCTGGACACGGAGGGGAACACGCTGGACACGGAGGGGAACACGCTGGACACGGAGGGGAACACGCTGGACACGGAGGGGAACACGCTGGACACGGAGGGGAACACGCTGGTCACGGAGGGGAACACGCTGGACATGGAGGGGAACACGCTGGACACGGAGGGGAACACACTGGACACGGAGGGGAACACACTGGACACGAGGGGAACACACTGGACACTGGGCGGAACACACTGGACACTGGGGGGAACACACTGGACACTGGGGGGAACACACTGGACACTGGGGGGAACACACTGGACACTGGGGAAAACACTGGACTCTGAGGGGAACACACTGGACACTGGGGGGAACACACTGGACACTGAAGCAAACACACTGGACACTGAGGGGAACACACTGGACACTGAGGGGAACACACTGGACACTGAGGGGAACACACTGGACACTGAAGGGAACACACTGGACACTAAGGGGAACACAATGGATACTGGGGGGAACACAATGGACACTGGGGGGAACACACTGGACACTGGGGGAACACACTGGACACTGGGGGAACACACTGGACACTGGGAGGAACACACTGGACACTGGGGGGAACACACTGGACACTGAAGCGAACACACTGGACACTGAGGGGAACACACTGGACACTGGGGGAACACACTGGGCACTGGGGGGAACACACTGGACACTGAAGGGAACACACAGGACACTGATGGGAACACACTGGACACTGGGGGGAACACACTGGACACTGGGGGGAACACACTAGACACTGAGGGGAACACACTGGACACTGAGGGGAGCACACTCGACACTGAGGGGAGCACACTGGACACTGAGGGGAGCACACTGGACACGGAGGGGAACACACTGGACACTGAGGGGAACACACTGGACACTGGGGGGAACACACTGGACACTGGGGGGAACACACTGGACACTGGGGGGAACACACTGGACACTGGGGGGAACACACTGGACACTTGGGGGGGAACACACTGGACTCTGAGGGGAGCACACTGGACACTGGGGGAACACACTGGACACTGGGGGGAACACACTGGACACTGGAGGGAACACACTGGACACTGGGGGGAACACACTGGACACTGGGGGGAACACACTGGACACTGGGGGGAACACACTGGACACTGGGGGAACACACTGGACACTGAAGGGAACACACTGGACACTGAGGGGAACACACTGGACACTGGGGAAACACACTGGACACTGAGGGGAACACACTGGACACGGAGGGGAACACACTGGACACGGAGGGGAACACACTGGACACGGAGGGGAACACACTGGACACGGAGGGGAACACACTGGACACTGGGGGGAACACACTGGACAATGGGGGGAACACACTGGACACTGGGGGGAACACACTGGACACTGGGGGGGAACAGACTGGACACTGGGGGGAACAGACTGGACACTGGGCGGAACACACTGGACACTGGGGGGAACACATTGGACACTGAGGGGAACACACTGGACACTGAGGGGAACACACTGGACACTGAGGGGAACACACTGGACACTGAAGGGAACACACTGGACACTAAGGGGAACACAATGGATACTGGGGGGAACACACTGGACACTGGGGGGAACACACTGGACACTGGGGGGAACACACTGGACACTGGGGGGAACACACTGGACACTGGGGGGAACACACTGGACACTGGGGAAAACACTGGACTCTGAGGGGAACACACTGGACACTGGGGGGAACACACTGGACACTGAAGCAAACACACTGGACACTGAGGGGAACACACTAGACACTGAGGGGAACACACTGGACACTGAGGGGAACACACTGGACACTAAGGGGAACACAATGGATACTGGGGGGAACACAATGGACACTGGGGGGAACACAATGGACACTGGGGGGAACACACTGGACACTGGGGGAACACACTGGACACTGGGGGTAACACACTGGACACTGGGGGAACACACTGGACACTGGGGGGAACACACTGGACACTGGGGGGAACACACTGGACACTGGGGAAAACACTGGACTCTGAGGGGAACACACTGGACACTGGGGGGAACACACTGGACACTGAAGCAAACACACTGGACACTGAGGGGAACACACTAGACACTGAGGGGAACACACTGGACACTGAGGGGAACACACTGGACACTGAGGGGAACACACTGGACACTAAGGGGAACACAATGGATACTGGGGGGAACACAATGGACACTGGGGGGAACACAATGGACACTGGGGGGAACACACTGGACACTGGGGGAACACACTGGACATTGGGGGGAACACACTGGACACTGGGGGGAACACACTGGACACTGGGGGGAACACACTGGACACTGGGGGGAACACACTGGACACTGGGGGGAACACACTGGACACTGGGGGGAACACACTGGACACTGGGGGAACACACTGGACACTGGGGGGAACACACTGGACACTGAGGGGAACACACTGGACACTGAGGGGAACACACTGGACACTGAGGGGAACACACAGGACACTGAGGGGAACACACAGGACACTGGGGGAACACACTGGACACTGAAGGGAACACACTGGACACTGGAGGGAACACACTGGACACTGGGGGGAACACACTGGACACTGGGGGGAACACACTGGACACTGGGGGGAACACACTGGACACTGGGGGGAACACACTGGACACTGGGGGGAACACACTGGACACTGGGGGGAACACACTGGACACGGGGGAACACACTGGACACGGGGGAACACACTGGACACTGGGGGAACACACTGGACACTGGGGGAACACACTGGACACTGAGGGGAACACACTGGACACTGAAGGGAACACACTGGACACTGGGGGGAACACACTGGACACTGGGGGGAACACACTGGACACTGGGGGGAACACACTGGACACTGGGGGGAACACACTGGACACTGGGGGGAACACACTGGACACTGGGGGGAACACACTGGACACTGGGGGGAACACACTGGACACTGGGGGGAACACACTGGACACTGGGGGGAACACACTGGACACTGGGGGGAACACACTGGACACTGGGGGGAACACACTGGACACTGGGGGGAACACACTGGACACTGGGGGGAACACACTGGACACTGAAGCGAATACACTGGACACTGAGGGGAACACACTGGACACTGAGGGGAACACACTGGACACTGAGGGGAACACACTGGACACTGAGGGGAACGCACTGGACACTGAGGGGAACGCACTGGACACTGAGGGGAACGCACTGGACACTGAGGGGAACGCACTGGACACTGAGGGGAACGCACTGGACTCTGAGGGGAACGCACTGGACACTGGGGGAACGCACTGGACACTGAAGGATCGCACTGGACACTGAGGGGAACGCACTGGACACTGGGGGAACGCACTGGACACTGAGGGGAACGCACTGGACACTGAGGGGAACGCACTGGACACTGGGGGAACGCACTGGACACTGGGGGAACGCACTGGACACTGGGGGAACGCACTGGACACTGGGGGAACACACTGGACACTGGGGGAACACACTGGACACTGGGGGAACACACTGGACACTGGGGGAACACACTGGACACTGGGGGAACACACTGGACACTGGGGGAACACACTGGGGGGAACACGCTGGACACTGGGGGGAACACGCTGGACACTGGGGGGAACACGCTGGACACTAAGGGGAACACGCTGGACACTAAGGGGAACACGCTGGACACTGGGGGAACACACTGGACACTGGGGGAACACGCTGGACACTGGGGGAACACGCTGGACACTGGGGGAACACACTGGACACTGGGGGAACACACTGGACACTGGGGGAACACACTGGACACTGGGGGAACGCACTGGACACTGAGGGGAACACACTGGACACTGGGGGGAACACGCTGGACACTGGGGGGAACACACTGGACACTGAGGGGAACACACTGGACACTGAGGGGAACACACTGGACACTGAGGGGAACACACTGGACACTGGGGGAACACACTGGGGAACACACTGGACACTGGGGGAACGCACTGGACACTGGGGGAACGCACTGGACACTGGGGGAACGCACTGGACACAGGGGGAACACACTGGGGAACACACTGGACACTGGGGGAACGCACTGGACACTGGGGGAACGCACTGGACACTGGGGGAACGCACTGGACACTGGGGGAACGCACAGGACACTGGGGGAACACACTGGACACTGGGGGAACACACTGGACACTGGGGGAACACACTGGACACTGGGGGAACACACTGGACACTGGGTGAACACACTGGACACTGGGTGAACACACTGGACACTGGGTGAACACACTGGACACTGGGGGAACACACTGGACACTGGGGGAACACACTGGACACTGGGGGAACACACTGGACACTGGGGGAACACACTGGATACTGGGGGAACACACTGGACACTGGGGGAAGACACTGGGCACTGGGGGAACACACTGGACACTGGGGGGAACACACTGGAGGAACACACTGGGCACTGGGGGGAACACACTGGACACTGGGGGGAACACACTGGACACTGGGGGGAACACACTGGACACTGGGGGGAACACACTGGACACTGGGGGGAACACACTGGACACTGGGGGGAACACACTGGACACTGGGGGGAACACACTGGACACTGAAGCGAATACACTGGACACTGAGGGGAACACACTGGACACTGAGGGGAACACACTGGACACTGAGGGGAACGCACTGGACACTGAGGGGAACGCACTGGACACTGAGGGGAACGCACTGGACACTGAGGGGAACGCACTGGACACTGAGGGGAACGCACTGGACACTGAGGGGAACGCACTGGACACTGGGGGAACGCACTGGACACTGGGGGAACGCACTGGACACTGGGGGAACGCACTGGACACTGGGGGAACTCACTGGACACTGGGGGAACACACTGGACACTGGGGGAACACACTGGACACTGGGGGAACACGCTGGACACTGGGGGAACACACTGGACACTGGGGGAACACACTGGACACTGGGGGAACACACTGGACACTGAGGGGAACACACTGGACACTGAGGGGAACACACTGGACACTGAGGGGAACGCACTGGACACTGAGGAGAACGCACTGGACACTGGGGGAACGCACTGGACACTGGGGGAACGCACTGGACACTGGGGGAACGCACTGGACACTGGGGGAGGACACTGGGGGAACACACTGGACACTGGGGGAACACACTGGACACTGGGGGAACACGCTGGACACTGGGGGAACACACTGGACACTGGGGGAACACACTGGACACTGGGGGAACACACTAGGGGGAACACGCTGGACACTGGGGGGAACACGCTGGACACTGGGGGGAACACGCTGGACACTGGGGGGAACACGCTGGACACTAAGGGGAACACGCTGGACACTAAGGGGAACACGCTGGACACTGGGGGAACACACTGGACACTGGGGGAACACGCTGGACACTGGGGGAACACACTGGACACTGGGGGAACACACTGGACACTGGGGGAACACACTGGACACTGGGGGAACGCACTGGACACTGGGGGGAACACACTGGACACTGGGGGGAACACACTGGACACTGGGGGGAACACACTGGACACTGAAGCGAATACACTGGACACTGAGGGGAACACACTGGACACTGAGGGGAACACACTGGACACTGAGGGGAACACACTGGACACTGAGGGGAACGCACTGGACACTGAGGGGAACGCACTGGACACTGAGGGGAACGCACTGGACACTGAGGGGAACGCACTGGACACTGAGGGGAACGCACTGGACACTGGGGGAACACACTGGACACTGGGGGAACGCACTGGACACTGGGGGAACGCACTGGACACTGGGGGAACTCACTGGACACTGGGGGAACACACTGGACACTGGGGGAACACACTGGACACTGGGGGAACACGCTGGACACTGGGGGAACACACTGGACACTGGGGGAACACACTGGACACTGGGGGAACACACTGGACACTGAGGGGAACACACTGGACACTGAGGGGAACGCACTGGACACTGAGGAGAACGCACTGGACACTGGGGGAACGCACTGGACACTGGGGGAACGCACTGGACACTGGGGGAACGCACTGGACACTGGGGGAGGACACTGGGGGAACACACTGGACACTGGGGGAACACGCTGGACACTGGGGGAACACGCTGGACACTGGGGGAACACGCTGGACACTGGGGGAACACACTGGACACTGGGGGAACACACTGGACACTGGGGGAACACACTGGACACTGGGGGAACACACTGGACACTGGGGGAACACACTAGGGGGAACACGCTGGACACTGGGGGGAACACGCTGGACACTGGGGGGAACACGCTGGACACTGGGGGGGAACACGCTGGACACTAAGGGGAACACGCTGGACACTAAGGGGAACACGCTGGACACTGGGGGAACACACTGGACACTGGGGGAACACGCTGGACACTGGGGGAACACACTGGACACTGGGGGAACACACTGGACACTGGGGGAACGCACTGGACACTGAGGGGAACACACTGGACACTGGGGGGAACACGCTGGACACTGGGGGGAACACACTGGACACTGAGGGTAACATACTGGACACTGAGGGGAACACACTGGACACTGAGGGGAACACACTGGACACTGGGGGAACGCACTGGACACTGGGGGAACGCACTGGACACTGGGGGAACGCACTGGACACTGGGGGAACAAACTGGGGAACACACTGGACACTGGGGGAACGCACTGGACACTGGGGGAACGCACTGGACACTGGGGGAACGCACTGGACACTGGGGGAACGCACTGGACACTGGGGGAACACACTGGACACTGGGGGAACACAGTGGACACTGGGGGAACACACTGGACACTGGGGGAACACACTGGACACTGGGGGAACACACTGGACACTGGGGGAACACACTGGACACTGGGTGAACACACTGGACACTGGGTGAACATACTGGACACTGGGGGAACACACTGGACACTGGGGGAACACACTGGACACTGGGGGAACACACTGGACACTGGGGGAACACACTGGACACTGGGGGGAACACACTGGAGGAACACACTGGACACTGGGGGGAACACACTGGACACTGGGGGAACACACTGGACACTGGGGAACACACTGGACACTGGGGGAACACACTGGACACTGGGGGAACACACTGGACACTGGGGGAACACACTGGACACTGGGGGAACACACTGGACACTGGGGTAACACACTGGACACTGGGGGAACACACTGGGCACTGGGGGAACACACTGGGCACTGGGGGAACACACTGGGCACTGGGGGAACACACTGGACACTGGGGGAACACACTGGACACTGGGGGAACACACTGGACACTGGGGGAACACACTGGACACTGGGGGAACACACTGGACACTGGGGGAACACACTGGACACTGGGGGAACACACTGGACACTGGGGGAACACACTGAACACTGGGGGAACACACTGAACACTGGGGGAACACACTGGACACTGGGGGAACACACTGGACACTGGGGGAACACACTGGATGAACCTACGCAGCCGGCAGATTGGACAGTTGTTGGCCTGGTATCGCAGGGTGTCTGCACAGGCATTGCACAGACACAGGTGACGACAGGGCAGAATGAGGGTGTCCCGGACGTCCGAGAGACACACGACACACTCAGCACTGTTATCACTGTGCTCATCATCTGCTCCCTGCACAAGGAGAAAAGAATAGTGAGAGTGTGGAAACACAGATTAGAGAGAGGGAGCAGAGGGGAATGGGAGAGGGGTAAAGGGAGGGTGAGGGGAGGATGAGCGAGGGGGTTGTGGAGGATGGGGCGGTGAGTGGAAGGGAAAGAGTGAGGGGAAGGTGAGAAGAGGGCTGAAGGTGGGTGGGACGGGGAGGGTGAGGGAGGGCAGAGGAGGGGCACGTGAAGAAAGGGTGGGGGAGTGGAGGGTAAGGGTAGTGGATAGGAGGGGAGGCGGACAGTGAGGGGAATGGAGTGGATCTGCAGGGGTGAGGAGGTTGAGGAGGGTGAGGAGAGGATGAGGGGGGAGGGGAGGGGGACGGGGAGGAGGGGGAGGGGAGGGGGAGGAGGGTGAGGGGAGGGTGAGGGGAGGGTGAGGGGAGGGTGAGGGGGGAGGGGAGGGGGACGGGGAGGAGGGGGAGGGGAGGGGGAGGAGGGGGAGGGGGAGGAGGGGGAGGGGAGGGGGAGGAGGGGGAGGGGAGGGGGAGGGGAGCAGGAGGGAGGAGTGTCAGGAGGGTGAGGGGGTGAGGGTGAGGGGGGTGAGGGAGAGGAGAGGGAGGGGAAGGTGAGGGGAGCAGGAGGAGGGTGAGGAGGGTGAGGGTGAGGGGGTGAGGGAGAGGGGGTGAGGGAGGGCAGAGGGAGGGGAAGGTGAGGGGAGCAGGAGGAGGGTGAGGAGGGTGAGGGTGTGAGGGAGAGGGGGTGAGGGAGGGCAGAGGGAGGGGAAGGTGAGGGGAGCAGGAGGAGGGTGAGGAGGGTGAGGGTGTGAGGGAGAGGGGGTGAGGGAGGGCAGAGGGAGGGAAAGGTGAGGGGAGCAGGAGGAGGGTGAGGGTGTGAGGGTGAGGGGGTGAGGGAGGGCAGAGGGAGGGGAAGGTGAGGGGAGCAGGAGGAGGGTGAGGAGGGTGAGGGTGAGGGGGTGAGGGAGAGGGGGTGAGGGAGGGCAGAGGGAGGGGAAGGTGAGGGGAGCAGGAGGAGGGTGAGGGTGTGAGGGTGAGGGGGTGAGGGAGGGCAGAGGGAGGGGAAGGTGAGGGGAGCAGGAGGAGGGTGAGGGGGTGAGGGTGAGGGGGTGAGGGAGAGGGGGTGAGGGAGGGCAGAGGGAGGGGAAGGTGAGGGGAGCAGGAGGAGGGTGAGGGTGTGAGGGTGAGGGGGTGAGGGAGAGGGGGTGAGGGAGGGGAAGGTGAGGGGAGCAGGAGGAGGGTGAGGGTGTGAGGGTGAGGGGGTGAGGGAGAGGGGGTGAGGGAGAGGAGAGGGAGGGGAAGGTGAGGGGAGCAGGAGGAGGGTGAGGAGGGTGAGGGTGAGGAGGGTGAGGGAGAGGAGGGTGAGGGTGTGAGGGCGAGGGGGTGAGGGAGAGGAGAGGGAGGGGAAGGTGAGGGGAGCAGGAGGAGGGTGAGGGGGTGAGGGAGAGGGGGTGAGGGAGAGGGGGTGAGGGAGGGGAAGGTGAGGGGAGCAGGAGGAGGGTGAGGGTGTGAGGGAGAGGGGGTGAGGGAGGGCAGAGGGAGGGGAAGGTGAGGGGAGCAGGAAGGGGAGGGGGAGGAGGGTGAGGGTGAGGGGAGCAGGAGGAGGGTGAGGGTGTGAGGGTGAGGGTGTGAGGGTGAGGGTGTGAGGGTGAGGGGGTGAGGGTGAGGGGGTGAGGGAGAGGGGGTGAGGGAGGGCAGAGGGAGGGGAAGGTGAGGGGAGCAGGAGGAGGGTGAGGGTGTGAGGGTGAGGGGGTGAGGGAGAGGGGGTGAGGGAGGGGAAGGTGAGGGGAGCAGGAGGAGGGTGAGGGTGTGAGGGTGAGGGGGTGAGGGAGAGGGGGTGAGGGAGGGGAAGGTGAGGGGAGCAGGAGGAGGGTGAGGGTGTGAGGGTGAGGGGGTGAGGGAGAGGGGGTGAGGGAGGGGAAGGTGAGGGGAGCAGGAGGAGGGTGAGGGGGTGAGGGAGAGGGGGTGAGGGAGAGGGGGTGAGGGAGGGGAAGGTGAGGGGAGCAGGAGGAGGGTGAGGGGGTGAGGGAGAGGAGAGGGAGGGCAGAGGGAGGGGAAGGTGAGGGGAGCAGGAAGGGGAGGGGGAGGAAGGAGTGCAGATTCTGATTGGAGGCCGGTTCCAGGCGTGTGTTTTCTGTTTGGAAGGTTTCGGTTTCTCGGATTTACTACCTTTGATTGTTGACAGTTATATTTATTTTCAATTCCATAGATTTCCTGCAGCAAATAAATAACCCCATCGACCTGGGGGCGAGAGAGAGAGAGAGAAATATTAGAATCGGATGGGAAAGGTGAACAGTGAGGGGTGAAGGGTGAGGGGTGAAGGGTGAGGGGTGAAGGGTGAGAGACCATCAGACAGGAGCAGAATTAGGCCACTCGGCCCATCGAGTCTGCTCCGCCATTCAATCATGGCTGATATTTTCTCATCCCCATTCTCCTGCCTTCTCCCCATAACCCCTGATCCCCTTATTAATCACGAACCTATCTATCTCTGTCTGAAAGACACTCAGTGATTTGGCCTCCACAGCCTTCTGCGGCAAAGAGTTCCACAGATTCACCACCCTCTGGCTGAAGAAATTCCTCCCCATCTCTGTTTTAAAGGATTGTCCCTTTAGTCTGAGATGGCGTCCTCTGGTTCTAGTTTTTCCTACAAGTGGAAACATCTCCACGTCCACTCTATCCAGGCCTCGCAGTATCCTGTAAGTTTCAATAAGATCCCCCCTCATCCTTCTAAACTCCAATGAGTACAGACCCAGAGTCCTCAAACGTTTCTCATACGACAAGTTCTTCATTCCAGGGATCATTCTTGTGAACCTCCTCTGGACCCTTTCCAAGGCCAGCACATCCTTCCTTAGATACAGGGCCCAAAACTGCTCACAATACTCCAAATGGGGTCTGACCAGAGCCTTATACAGCCTCAGAAGTACATCCCTGCTCTTGTATTCTAGCCCTCTCGACATGAATGCTAACATCGGACTTCCGGTTGCGGCTATGCGGAGCTAAGCCGCACAATTCGGCAGCTCCCGCTACCACGGACCTTCGGGCTCGTTAGAGGAGCCCCAACGGAATGTTTTTTTGACGCAACCCGTGGGGAAGGGAAGAGAGAGGCCCCCCTCCAACTTCTATGAAACGGACCAGAAGTGTAACGGCCAAAGGAGCGGCACTGGAGCAACGGGAGACGCGAGGGAAAGAAAACAAAATGGCGGCGGCCAGGGACAAAGGGGAGCTGCAGGAGTTCATCAAGCGCTGCTTCGCGGAGCAGCGCGAGGAGATGCGCAAGGAGATGTTGGCGCCTATGCTTTCGGCAATTGAAGGACTCGGATCACCCAGAAGGCCCAAGAAGTTAAGATCCAGGAGGTACAGAAAAGAGTCAGTCAGAACGAGGACGAGCTCGTGGGCCTGGCGGTGAGAGTGCAGCAGAACGAGGAGCTACACAAGAGGTGGGCGGGAAGACTCGAAGACCTGGAGAACAGGTCGAGGAGAAAGAATCTGCGAATCCTGGGTCTCCCTGAGAGAGTGGAGGGGGCTGATGCCGGGGCATACGCAAGCACGATGCTCGAGGCGATGATGGGCACGAAGGCCCCTTCGAGGCCGCTGGAGTTGGACAGGGCACATCGGGTGCTGGCGAAGATGCCCCAGGGAAATGAGCCACCAAGGGCGATGGTGGTGAGGTTCCACCGGTTCACGGACAGAGAGAGGGTCCTGAGATGGGCCAAGAAGGAGCGGAGCAGTAAGTGGGACAATGCAGAGATCCGAATATACCCGGACTGGAGCACGGAGGTTGCAAAGCGGAGAGCGGGTTTCAACCGGGCCAAAGCGGCGTTGTACCGGAAAGAAGTGAAATTCGGAATGCTGCAGCCAGCGCGACTGTGGGTCACATACAAGGACCAACACTATTACTTCGAAACGCCTGAAGAGGCGTGGACCTTTGTACAAACTGAAAAGTTGGGCTCTAACTGAGGGTTTATGAGGGTGGGGGGGTGTTTGAGGGTTGATGTGTGATGGTTGTTGTATATAGGGGGTCAATCACGCGCAGGAAATGTTAGATGGGCTGGGGGAGAGAGACAAGGCCGCAACAGGAGCTGCGCCAGAGGGGGCGGGGCGGGCTTTGGAAAGCTCGGGGTTTCTCCCGCGCGCGGGAAGAAAGGCGGGAAGGGGAACGAAGGAATGTATGTGGATTGGGAGACTCCCACACGGGGAGGTCAATGGGACGGCGGGGGAAGCCGGGGTCAGCAGGAGTCAGCTGACTTACGGGAGTGACATGGGGGGAGCAAAAAAGCTAGACAGGGGTCTAGCGGGGGGGGAGGGGAGGGGGGGAAGGGGGGGGAAAAAGGGTTGCTGCAGCACTGGCCGAAAGAGAATGGGACACAGAAGAGGTGGTCGGGAGTCCCCCGTCTGGGGGACTGGAGGGTGAGGGAGGCGTGGACACAGGACTGGCCCAGAAAAGGAGATGGCTAGTCGGCGGGGGGGGTTCACGCACTTAAAGGGACTGAAGGCGGGCGTGGCCATGCTCCAAGAGACACACCTGAAGGTGGCGGACCAGGTCAGGTTAAGAAAGGGATGGGTTGGACAGGTATTCCACTCGGGACTGGACGCGAAGAATAGAGGGCTGGCAATATTGGTGGGAAAGCGGGTGTCATTTGAGGCCAAGACTATTGTAGCGGACAACGGAGGGCGATATGTAATGGTGAGCGGTAGGCTGCAAGGGACGTGGGTGGTGTTGGTAAATGTATACGCCCCGAACTGGGATGATGCAGGATTCATGAAGCACATGTTGGGGCGCTGATAATGGGAGGGGACTTCAATACAGTGTTGGATCCAGCACTGGACCGCTCCAAATCAAGGACTGGAAAGAGGCCGGCGGCGGCCAAGGTACTTGGGGGGGTTTATGGATCAGATGGGGGGAGTGGACCCATGCCGGTTTGCAAGGCCGCAGGTCAGGGAATTTTCTTTCTTCTTCCATGTACACAAAGCCTACTCCCGGATAGATTTCTTTGTTCTGGGCAGGGCGCTCATCCCGAGGGTGGAGGGGACGGAGTATTCGGCCATAGCCGTTTCGGACCATGTCCCGCACTGGGTGGAACTGGAGCTGGGAGAGGAGAGGGACCAACGCCCGTTGTGGCGGCTGGATGTGGGACTGCTGGCGGACGAGGTGGTGTGTGGGAAGGTGAGGGGGTGTATCGAAAGGTACTTGGAGGCCAACGACAACGGGGAGGTGCGGGTGGGGGTAGTATGGGAGGCGTTGAAGGCGGTGATCAGGGGAGAGCTAATCTCCATTAGGGCTCATAGGGAGAAGACAGAGGGTATGGAAAGGGAGAGGTTAGTGGGGGAGATTTTGAGAGTGGACAGGAGATACGCAGAGGCCCCGGAGGAAAGATTACTTGGGGAAAGACGACGGCTCCAGACGGAGTTTGACCTGTTGACCACGGGGAAGGCGGAGGCACAGTGGAGGAAAGTGCAGGGGGCGACCTACGAGTATGGGGAAAAGGCTAGTCGGATGCTGGCACACCAGCTCTGTAAGAGGATGGCAGTGAGGGAAATAGGGGGAGTCAAAGATGAAAGGGGAGCCACGGTTCGGAGTGCGACGAAAATAAACGAGGTATTTAAGGCCTTTTATGAAGAGCTGTACAGATCCCAGCCCCCAGCGGGGGAAGAGGGGATGAGACGATTCCTAGATCAGCTGAGATTCCCGAGGGTGGAGGAGCAAGAGATGGCTGGTTTGGGGGCACCAATTGGGTTGGAGGACCTGAGCAAGGGTTTGGGGAGCATGCAGGCGGGGAAGACCCCGGGACCGGATGGATTCCCGGTGGAGTTCTACAGGAAGTACGTAGACCTGTTGGCCCCGCTACGGTGAGGACCTTTAATGAGGCAAGAGAGGAGGGGACCCTGCCCCCGACAATGTCGGAAGCGACAATTTCTTTGATCCTAAAGCGGGATAAGGACCCACTGCAATGTGGATCGTACAGGCCGATCTCGCTCCTCAATGTGGATGCAAAGTTGCTGGCAAAAGTGCTGGCCACGAGGATCGAGGACTGTGTCCCGGGGGTAATCCGCGAGGACCAGACGGGATTTGTAAAGGGCAGGCAACTAAACACCAATGTGCGGCAGCTCTTAAACGTGATGATGATGCCATCGGAGGAGGGAGAGGCGGAGATAGTGGCAGCTATGGACGCGGAGAAGGCCTTTGACCGAGTAGAGTGGGAGTACCTCTGGGAGGTGCTGCGTAGGTTTGGGTTCGGGGTAGGGTTTATCAATTGGGTTAAGCTCCTTTACAGAGCCCCGATGGCGAGTGTAGTGACGAACCGGCGGAGGTCGGAGTACTTTCGACTGTACCGAGGGACGAGGCAGGGGTGCCCCCTGTCCCCCCTGTTGTTCGCATTGGCGATCGAACCATTGGCCATGTCATTGAGGGAGTCTAATAAATGGAGGGGGGTGGTCCGAGGGGGAGAAGAGCATCGGGTGTCGCTATATGCGGATGACCTGTTGCTGTACGTGGCGGATCCAATGGAGGGGATGGTGGAGGTCATGCAGACTCTAAGGGAGTTTGGGGAGTTTTCGGGCTATAAGCTCAATGTAGGGAAGAGTGAGCTCTTTGTATTACAGGCGGGGGACCAAGAAAGAGGGATAGGGGACCTACCGCTGAGCAGGGCAGAGGGGAGCTTTCGGTATCTGGGGATCCAGATAGCCAGGAGTTGGGGGACCCTACATAAACTGAATCTGGCGAGGTTGGTGGAGCAAATGGAGGATTTCAAAAGATGGGACATGTTACCGCTCTCGTTGGCGGGTAGAGTGCAGTCGGTCAAAATGGTGGTCCTTCCGAGGTTTCTGTTTGTGTTTCAGTGCCTTCCCATCGTGATCACCAAGGCCATTTTTAAGAGAGTAGGCAGGAGTATTATGGGGTTTGTGTGGGCGAATAAGACCCCGAGAGTAAGGAGAGGGTTCCTGGAACGCAGTAGGGACCGAGGAGGGTTGGCGCTGCCAAACCTGGGGAGCTACTACTGGGCAGCAAATGTGGCGATGATCCACAAGTGGGTTATGGAGGGTGAGGGGGCGGCATGGAAGAGGATGGAGATGGCGTCCTGTAAAGGAACGAGTCTGGGGGCGTTGGTGACGGCACCGCTGCCGCTCTCGCCGACAAAGTATACCACGAGCCCAGTGGTGGCCGCAACGCTAAGGATCTGGGGCCAGTGGAGACGGCACCGGGGTGCAATGGGAGCATCGGTGTGGTCCCCGATCAGGGGATTGCGAGCCTAGGGGCACTGGAGGAGAAGTTCGAGTTACTCCCGGGAAATGCCTTTAGATATATGCAGGTGAGGGCTTTTGTGAGGCGACAGGTGAGGGAATTCCCGTTGCTCCCGGCACAAAAAGTTCAAGATAGGGTGATCTCGGGTGTATGGGTCGGGGAGGGCAAGGTGTCGGAAATACACCAGGAGTTGAAAGAAGAGGGGGAAGCGCTGGTAGAAGAGTTGAAGGGTAAATGGGAGGAGGAGCTGGGGGAGGAGATTGAGGAAGGGCTATGGGCCGACGCCCTGGGTAGGGTTAATTCCTCCTCCTCGTGTGCCAGGCTCAGCCTGATACAATTTAAGGTGGTCCACAGAGCGCACTTGACGGGGGTGAGGTTGAGTAGGTTCTTTGAGGTAGAGGACAGATGTGGAAGGTGCTCAGGGAGCTAGGCGAACCATGTCCATATGTTTTGGTCATGCCCGGCACTGGAGGGGTTCTGGAGAGGAGTGGCGGGAGCAATATCTCAGGTGGCGAAAGTCCGGGTCAAGCCAAGCTGGGGGCTAGCAATATTTGGAGTAGTGGACGAACCGGGAGTGCAGGAGGCGAAAGAGGCCGGCATTCTGGCCTTTGCGTCCCTAGTAGCCCGGCGAAGGATCTTGCTAATGTGGAAGGAGGCGAAGCCCCCCAGCCTGGAGGCCTGGATAAATGATATGGCTGGGTTCATAAAGTTGGAGAGGATTAAGTTTGCCTTGAGAGGGTCTGCGCAGAGGCTCTACAGGCGGTGGCAACCGTTCCTAGACTATCTCGCGGAGCGTTAGAGGAAGGTCGGTCAGCAGCAGCAGCAACCTAGGGGGGGGGACGTCCTGGGAGGGGGGGGATGGGGGGGAGGGGGGACAGCCTGGGACGGTGGATGAGCAAGAGATAACATGAAGGGTTGGGGAAACTGGCACGTACGGGTGACGGCCAGTGTACAAAGCTGTGTAAATATATCATTTTGCCATGTATATTCTTGCTTTTTTTTTGTTACCGGGGGGGGGGTGTTATTGTTTGTAAGGGAGAAAAATTGTGTTAAAAAACTTTAATAAATATATTTTTTTCAAAAATGAACGCGAACATTGCATTTGCCTTCCTAACTGCCGACTGAACCTGCACGTTAACCTTGAGAGAATCGTGAACAAGGACTCCCAAGTCCCTTTGTGCTTCTGATTTCCGAAGCACCTTCAACAAAGAACAAAGGAAAGTACAGCACAGGAACAGGCCCTTCGGCCCTCCAAGCCTTCACCAACCAGGCTGCCCGTCTAAACTAAAATCTTCTACACTTCCTGGGTCCGTATCCCTCTATTCCCATCCTATTCATGTATTTGTCAAGATGCCCCTTAAATGTCACTATCGTCCCTGCTTCCACCACCTCCTCCGGCAGCGAGTTCCAGGCACCCACTACCCTCTGTGTAAAAAACTTGCCTCGTACATCTACTCTAAACCTTGCCCCTCTCACCTTAAACCTATACCCCCTAGTAATTGACCCCTCTACCCTGGGGAAAAGCCTCTGACTATTCACTCTGTCTATGCCCCTCATAATTTTGTAGACCTCTATCAGGTCGCCCCTCAACCTCCGTCGTTCCAGTGAGAACAAACCGAGTTTATTCAACCGCTCCTCATAGCTAATGTCCTCCATACCAGGCAACATCCTGGTAAATCTCTTCTGCACCCTCTCTAAAGCCTCCACATCCTTCTGGTAGTGTGGCGACCAGAATTGAACACTGTACTCCAAGTGTGGCCTAACTAAGGTTCTATACAGCTGCAACATGACTTGCCAATTTTTATACTCAATGCCCCGGCCAATGAAGGCAAGCATGCCGTATGCCTTCTTGACTACATTCCCCACCTGTGTTGCCCCTTTCAGTGACCTGTGGACCTGTACACCTAGATCTCTCTGACTTTCAATACCCTTGAGGGTTCTACCATTCACTGTATATTTCCTACCTGCATTAGACCTTCCAAAATGCATTACCTCACATTTGTCCGGATTAAACTCCATCTGCCATCTCTCCGCCCAAGTCACCAAAGAATCTAAATCCTGCTGTATCCTCTGACAGTCCTCATCGCTATCCGCAATTCCACCAACCTTTGTGTCATCTGCAAATTTACTAATCAGACCAGTTACATTTTCCTCCAAATCATTTATATATACTACAAACAGCAAAAGTCCCAGCACTGATCCCTGCGGAACACCACTAGTCATAGCCCTCCAATTAGAAAAGCATCCTTCCATTGCTACTCTCTGCCTTCTATGGCCTAGCCTCTTCAAAAAACTCTATCAAGTTAGTGAGACACGACCTCCCCTTCACAAAACCATGCTGCCTCTCACTAATACGCCCATTTGCTTCCAAATGGGAGTAGATCCTGTCTCGAAGAATTCTCTCCAGTAATTTCCCTACCACTGACGTAAGGCTCACCGGCCTGTAGTCACCTGGATTATCCTTGCTACCCTTCTTAAACAAAGGAACAACATTGGCTATTCTCCAGTCCTCCGGGACATCACCTGAAGACAGTGAGGATCCAAAGATTTCTGTCAAGGCCTCAGCAATTTCCTCTCCAGCCTCCTTCAGTATTCTGGGGTAGATCCCATCAGGCCCTGGGGACTTATCTACCTTAATATTTTTCAAGACGCCCAATACCTCGTTTTTTTGGATCTCAATGTGACCCAGGCTATCTACACACCCTTCTCCAGACTCAACATCCACCAATTTCTTCTCTTTGGTGAATACTGATGCAAAGTATTCATTTAGTACCTCGCCCATTTCCTCTGGCTCCACACATCGATTCCCTTGCCTATCCTTCAGTGGGCCAACCCTTTCCCTGGCTACCCGCAAACTTACTAATCAGACCAGTTACATTTTCCTCCAAATCATTTGTATATACTACAAACAGCAAAGGTCCCAGCACTGATCCCTGCGGAACACCACTAGTCACAGCCCTCCAATCAGAAAAGCACACTTCCATTGCTATTCTGTGCCTTCTATGACCTCACCAGTTCTGTATCGATCTTCCCAGCTCACCTGTGATCCCGTGTGACTTCATCTTTTGTACCAGTCTACCATGAGGGAGCCATTTAGAAAATAGTCTATGTCTCCATTTCTCCTTCCAAAGTGCTTTCCCTCACACTTTTCCACATTGCATTCCATCTGCCACTTCTTTACCCACTCTCCCAGCCTGTCCAAGTCCTTCTGCAGCCCCCCTGCTTCCTCAATACAAAGTGGCGAGATTTAGTGGGAAGCCAGAGGATTGGGAAGCCTTTAAAAGCGAGCAGAGGACAACTAAAAAAGCAATAAGGGGGTGAAGATCTCTGTAGATCTTTGTATTATCTGCAAACTTAGCAACAGTGCCTTCAGTTCCTCCCTCCAGATGATTAATGTATATTGTGAAAAGTTGTGGTCCCAGCACAGACCCCTGAGGCACACCACTAGTCACCGGCTGCCATCCTGAAAAAGACCCCTTTATCCCCACTCTCTGCCTTCTAGCCAGTCAGCTAATCCTCTGTCCATGCCAGGATCTTACCCTGAACACCATGGGCTCTGAACTTATTTCACAGTATCTTATGCGGCACCTTGTCAAAGGCCTTCTGGAAATCTAAATAAATCACGTCCATTGGTTCTCCTTTGTCTAACTTCCTTGTTACCTCCTCAAAGAACTCTAACAGACATGACCTCCCCTTGACGAAGTCGTGCTGACTCAGTCCTATTTTATCATGCACTTCCAAGTACTCCGCAATCTCATCTTTAATAATATACTCTGAAATCTTACCAATGACCTAAGTCAGGCTAACCGGTCTATAATTTCCCGTCTTCTGCCTCTCTCCCTTCTTAAACAGGGGTGTTACATTAGCCACTTTCCAGTCCTCTGGGACCCTTCCTGCCTCCAGTGATTCCTGAAAGATCATCACCAATGCCTCCACAATTTCCTCAGCTATCTCTTTTAGAACCCTGCAGTGTAGTCCATCCGGTCCAGGTGACTTATCCACCTTCAGACCTTTCAGTTTCTCCAGAACCTTCTCCTTAGTAATGGTCACTGCACTCACCTCTGCCCCCTGGTTCTCCTGGAGCTCTGGCATCCCACTGGTGTCTTCCACCGTGAAGACTGATGCAAAGTAACTATTCAGTTCATCTGCCATTTCTTTGTTTCCTATTAGTACTTCTCCAGCCACATTTTCCAATGTCTATTTTTGCCTCTCTCTTACCATTTATATATTGATAAAATCTCTTCCTATCTTCCTTTATATTACTAGCTAGCTTGCATTCATATTTCATCTTCTCCCCCTTATTGCTTTTTTAGTTGTCCTCTGCTCGCTTTTAAAGGCTTCCCAATCCTCTGGTTTCCCACTAATCCTCGCCACTTTGTAAGTTTTTTCTTTAGCCTTTATGTTGTCCTTGACATCCCTCGTCAGCCATGGATGCCTCGTCCTCCCCTTAGCATGTTTCCTCCTCCTTGGGATGAATTTCTGTTGTGCCTCCCTAATAACCCCAAAACTCCTGCCATTGCTGTTCCAATGTCTTCCCTGCTGGGCTCCTTTTCCAATCAACTCTGGCCAGCTGCTCCCTCATGTCTTTGTAGTTACCCTTATTTAATTGTAATACCGTTACATCTGATTGCAGCTTCTCCCTCTCAAACTGCAGGGTAA
The DNA here is from genome assembly GCF_047496885.1 of Scyliorhinus torazame. Classification (NCBI taxonomy): domain Eukaryota; kingdom Metazoa; phylum Chordata; class Chondrichthyes; order Carcharhiniformes; family Scyliorhinidae; genus Scyliorhinus; species Scyliorhinus torazame. Next base: position 169,654,834 of record NC_092724.1, read on the forward strand.
ATTCTATCATATTGTGGTCACTGCTCCCTAAGGGTTCCTTCACCTTCAGTTCCCTAATCAAGTCTGCCTCATTACACATCATCATTTCCAGAATTGCCTGTTCCCTAGTGGGCTCTGTCACAAGCTGCTCCAAAAAAACATCTCTCAGACATTCCACAAATTCCTTTTCTTGAGGTGAGGGGCGAAGGGTAGGGGAGAGAGGTAAAGGGTGAGGGGTGAAGGGTGAGAGATGAGGGGTGAAGAGTGAGATTGGGAGGTGAGAGGTGAAGGGTGAGGGGTGAAGGGTGACTCACCACCTGTTTCTGTTTGAGTGGTTTCACCGAACAGTTCCCGTCCGAGTTCTGGAAATGAGAAAGGAAGAGAGCGAAAGTTCATCGATATAACCGACCAATCACCAACCACTATTTACAACATTCGCCACAATAGCTACTTTCATTTATACTGAGCTTTAACATAATGAATTGCCCCAAGGTGCTTCACAGGGGCATGAAAGTGTGACACCGAACCTCATTAGGAGATACGAGGTCAGATGACCAAAAGTTTGGTAAAAGAGGTAGCTTTAATAATAATCTTTTATTGTCACAAGTAGGCTTCAATTAAGTTACTGCGAAAAGCCCCTAGTTGCCACATTCCGGTGCCTGTTCAGGTAAGCCGGTACGGGAATTGAGCCTGCGCTGCTGGCCTTGTTCTGCATCACAAACCAGCTGTCTAGCCCACTGAGCAAAGCCGGCCCGCTTACGCCATGTTTTAAGGCATGCTTCAAGGAATAAAGTGAGGTGGGGAGTTGTGGACAGTAGTTCAGAGCTTGGGGATCAGCAATTCAAAGCATGCCTACCAATGGAGCAATTAAACTCAGAGATACCCAAAAGGCCAGAATTCGAGGCGCACAGATATCTGGCTGGGCTGTGTTGGGGCAGGGGCAGGGCTGTGTTGGGGCAGGGCTGTGTTGGGGCAGGGGCAGGGCTGTGTTGGTGCAGGGGCAGGGCTGTGTTGGGGCAGGGGCAGGGCTGTGTTGGTGCAGGGGCAGGGCTGTGTTGGGGCAGGGCTGTGTTGGGGCAGGGCTGTGTTGGGGCAGGGCTGTGTTGGGGCAGGGGCAGGGCTGTGTTGGGGCAGGGCTGTGCTGGTGCAGGGCTGTGTTGGGGCAGGGGCAGGGCTGTGTTGGGGCAGGGGCAGGGCTGTGTTGGGGCAGGGCTGTGTTGGGGCAGGGGCAGGGCTGTGTTGGGGCAGGGCTGTGTTGGGGCAGGGGCAGGGCTGTGTTGGGGCAGGGGCAGGGCTGTGTTGGGGCAGGGCTGTGTTGGTGCAGGGACAGGGCTGTGTTGGGGCAGGGGCAGGGCTGTGTGGGTGCAGGGGCAGGGCTGTGTTGGGGCAGGGACAGGGCTGTGTTGGGGCAGGGACAGGGCTGTGTTGGGGCAGGGACAGGGCTGTGTTGGGGCAGGGCTGTGTGGGTGCAGGGGCAGGGCTGTGTTGGGGCAGGGGCAGGGCTGTGTAGGTGCAGGGCAGGGCTGTGTTGCTGCAGGGCAGGGCTGTGTTGGCGCAGGGGCAGGGCTGTGTTGGGGCAGGGGCAGGGCTGTGTTGGGGCAGGGGCAGGGCTGTGTTGGGGCAGGGCTGTGTGGGTGCAGGGGCAGGGCTGTGTTGGGGCAGGGGCAGGGCTGTGTAGGTGCAGGGCAGGGCTGTGTTGCTGCAGGGCAGGGCTGTGTTGGCGCAGGGGCAGGGCTGTGTTGGGGCAGGGGCAGGGCTGTGTTGGGGCAGGGGCAGGGCTGTGTAGGTGCAGGGCAGGGCTGTGTTGGGGCAGGGGCAGGGCTGTGTTGGGGCAGGGGCAGGGCTGTGTTGGGGCAGGGCTGTGTGGGTGCAGGGGCAGGGCTGTGTTGGGGCAGGGGCAGGGCTGTGTTGGTGCAGGGGCAGGGCAGTGTTGGTGCAGGGGCAGGGCTGTGTGGGTGCAGGGGCAGGGCTGTGTTGCTGCAGGGCAGGGCTGTGTTGGCGCAGGGGCAGGGCTGTGTTGGGGCAGGGGCAGGGCTGTGTTGGGGCAGGGGCAGGGCTGTGTAGGTGCAGGGCAGGGCTGTGTTGCTGCAGGGCAGGGCTGTGTTGCTGCAGGGCAGGGCTGTGTTGCTGCAGGGCAGGGCTGTGTTGGCGCAGGGGCAGGGCTGTGTTGGGGCAGGGGCAGGGCTGTGTTGGGGCAGGGGCAGGGCTGTGTAGGTGCAGGGCAGGGCTGTGTTGCTGCAGGGCAGGGCTGTGTTGCTGCAGGGCAGGGCTGTGTTGCTGCAGGGCAGGGCTGTGTTGGGGCAGGGGCAGGGCTGTGTGGGTGCAGGGGCAGGGCTGTGTTGGCGCAGGGCAGGGCTGTGTTGGCGCAGGGGCAGGGCTGTGTTGGGGCAGGGGCAGGGCTGTGTTGGGGCAGGGGCAGGGCTGTGTTGGGGCAGGGCTGTGTTGGGGCAGGGACAGGGCTGTGTTGGGGCAGGGGCTGGGCTGTGTTGGGGCAGGGCTGTGTTGGTGCAGGGGCAGGGCTGTGTTGGTGCAGGGGCAGGGCTGTGTTGGTGCAGGGGCAGGGCTGTGTTGGTGCAGGGGCAGGGCTGTGTTGGGGCAGGGGCAGGGCTGTGTTGCTGCAGGGCAGGGCTGTGTTGGGGCAGGGGCAGGGCTGTGTTGGCGCAGGGCAGGGCTGTGTTGGCGCAGGGCAGGGCTGTGTTGGCGCAGGGGCAGGGCTGTGTTGGGGCAGGGGCAGGGCTGTGTTGGGGCAGGGGCAGGGCTGTGTTGGGGCAGGGCTGTGTTGGGGCAGGGACAGGGCTGTGTTGGGGCAGGGGCAGGGCTGTGTTGGGGCAGGGCTGTGTTGGGGCAGGGGCAGGGCTGTGTTGGGGCAGGGACAGGGCTGTGTTGGTGCAGGGCTGTGTTGGTGCAGGGGCAGGGCTGTGTTGGTGCAGGGGCAGGGCTGTGTTGGGGCAGGGGCAGGGCTGTGTTGGTGCAGGGGCAGGGCTGTGTTGGGGCAGGGCAGGGCTGTGTTGGTGCAGGGGCAGGGCTGTGTTGGTGCAGGGGCAGGGCTGTGTTGGTGCAGGGGCAGGGCTGTGTTGGGGCAGGGCTGTGTTGGGGCAGGGGCAGGGCTGTGTTGGTGCAGGGGCAGGGCTGTGTTGGTGCAGGGGCAGGGCTGTGTTGGTGCAGGGGCAGGGCTGTGTTGGGGCAGGGGCAGGGCTGTGTTGGGGCAGGGGCAGGGCTGTGTTGGGGCAGGGTCAGGGCTGTGTTGGTGCAGGGGCAGGGCTGTGTTGGGGCAGGGGCAGGGCTGTGTTGGGGCAGGGCTGTGTTGGGGCAGGGGCTGGGCTGTGTTGGTGCAGGGGCAGGGCTGTGTTGGGGCAGGGCTGTGTTGGTGCAGGGGCAGGGCTGTGTTGGCGCAGGGGCAGGGCTGTGTTGGGGCAGGGCTGTGTTGGTGCAGGGGCAGGGCTGTGTTGGTGCAGGGCTGTGTTGGTGCAGGGGCAGGGCTGTGTTGGGGCAGGGGCAGGGCTGTGTTGGGGCAGGGCTGTGTTGGGGCAGGGGCAGGGCTGTGTTGGGGCAGGGCTGTGTTGGTGCAGGGGCAGGGCCGTGTTGGTGCAGGGGCAGGGCTGTGTTGGGGCAGGGCTGTGTTGGGGCAGGGCTGTGTTGGGGCAGGGGCAGGGCTGTGTTGGTGCAGGGCTGTGTTGGGGCAGGGGCAGGGCTGTGTTGGTGCAGGGGCTGGGCTGTGTTGGGGCAGGGGCAGGGCTGTGTTGGGGCAGGGCTGTGTTGGGGCAGGGGCAGGGCTGTGTTGGGGCAGGGCTGTGTTGGGGCAGGGGCAGGGCTGTGTTGGTGCAGGGGCTGGGCTGTGTTGGGGCAGGGGCAGGGCTGTGTTGGGGCAGGGCTGTGTTGGGGCAGGGGCAGGGCTGTGTTGGGGCAGGGACAGGGCTGTGTTGGGGCAGGGGCAGGGCTGTGTTGGGGCAGGGGCAGGGCTGTGTTGGGGCAGGGCTGTGTTGGTGCAGGGGCTGTGTTGGTGCAGGGGCAGGGCTGTGTTGGGGCAGGGCTGTGTTGGGGCAGGGCTGTGTTGGGGCAGGGGCAGGGCTGTGTTGGGGCAGGGGCAGGGCTGTGTTGGCGCAGGGGCAGGGCTGTGTTGGCGCAGGGGCAGGGCTGTGTTGGCGCAGGGGCAGGGCTGTGTTGGCGCAGGGGCAGGGCTGTGTTGGGGCAGGGCTGTGTTGGTGCAGGGGCAGGGCTGTGTTGGGGCAGGGCTGTGTTGGGGCAGGGGCAGGGCTGTGTTGGGGCAGGGCTGTGTTGGGGCAGGGGCAGGGCTGTGTTGGGGAAGGGGCTGGGCTGTGTTGGTGCAGGGCTGTGTTGGGGCAGGGCTGTGTTGGTGCAGGGCTGTGTTGGTGCAGGGGCTGTGTTGGGGCAGGGCTGTGTTGGGGCAGGGCTGTGTTGGTGCAGGGCTGTGTTGGTGCAGGGGCTGTGTTGGGGCAGGGACAGGGCTGTGTTGGGGCAGGGCTGTGTTGGGGCAGGGCTGTGTTGGGGCAGGGCTGTGTTGGGGCAGGGACAGGGCTGTGTTGGGGCAGGGCTGTGTTGGGGCAGGGACAGGGCTGTGTTGGTGCAGGGGCTGTGTTGGTGCAGGGCTGTGTTGGGGCAGGGCTGTGTTGGGGCAGGGCTGTGTTGGGGCAGGGCTGTGTTGGGGCAGGGCTGTGTTGGGGCAGGGCTGTGTTGGGGCAGGGACAGGGCTGTGTTGGGGCAGGGCTGTGTTGGTGCAGGGCTGTGTTGGGGCAGGGCTGTGTTGGGGCAGGGCTGTGTTGGGGCAGGGCTGTGTTGGGGCAGGGCTGTGTTGGGGCAGGGCTGTGTTGGGGCAGGGCAGGGCTGTGTTGGGGCAGGGCTGTGTTGGGGCAGGGCTGTGTTGGGGCAGGGCTGTGTTGGGGCAGGGCTGTGTTGGGGCAGGGCTGTGTTGGGGCAGGGCTGTGTTGGGGCAGGGCTGTGTTGGGGCTGGGGCAGGGCTGTGTTGGGACAGGGCTGTGTTGGGGCAGGGGCAGGGCTGTGTGGGTGCAGGGGCAGGGCTGTGTTGGGACAGGGCTGTGTTGGGGCAGGGGCAGGGCTGTGTGGGTGCAGGGGCAGGGCTGTGTTGGGGCAGGGGCAGGGCTGTGTTGGTGCAGGGGCAGGGCTGTGTTGGTGCAGGGGCAGGGCTGTGTTGGGGCAGGGGCAGGGCTGTGTTGGGGCAGGGGCAGGGCTGTGTTGGTGCAGGGGCAGGGCTGTGTTGGGGCAGGGCTGTGTTGGGGCAGGGCTGGGCTGTGTTGGGGCAGGGGCAGGGCTGTGTTGGGGCAGGGGCAGGGCTGTGTTGGGGCAGGGCTGTGTTGGTGCAGGGGCAGGGCTGTGTTGGGGCAGGGGCAGGGCTGTGTTGGTGCAGGGGCAGGGCTGTGTTGGGGCAGGGGCAGGGCTGTGTTGGCGCAGGGGCAGGGCTGTGTTGGGGCAGGGGCAGGGCTGTGTGGGTGCAGGGGCAGGGCTGTGTGGGTGCAGGGGCAGGGCTGTGTTGGCGCAGGGGCAGGGCTGTGTTGGGGCAGGGGCAGGGCTGTGTGGGTGCAGGGACAGGGCTGTGTTGGGGCAGGGCTGTGTTGGTGCAGGGGCAGGGCTGTGTTGGTGCAGGGGCAGGGCTGTGTTGGTGCAGGGACAGGGCTGTGTTGGGGCAGGGCTGTGTTGGTGCAGGGGCAGGGCTGTGTTGGTGCAGGGGCAGGGCTGTGTTGGGGCAGGGCTGTGTTGGTGCAGGGGCAGGGCTGTGTTGGGGCAGGGGCAGGGCTGTGTTGGGGCAGGGGCAGGGCTGTGTTGGTGCAGGGACAGGGCTGTGTTGGGGCAGGGCTGTGTTGGGGCAGGGACAGGGCTGTGTTGGGGCAGGGGCAGGGCTGTGTTGGGGCAGGGACAGGGCTGTGTTGGGGCAGGGCTGTGTTGGGGCAGGGGCAGGGCTGTGTTGGGGCAGGGCTGTGTTGGGGCAGGGGCAGGGCTGTGTTGGTGCAGGGGCAGGGCTGTGTTGGTGCAGGGCAGGGCTGTGTTGGGGCAGGGGCAGGGCTGTGTTGGTGCTGGGCTGTGTTGGGGCAGGGGCAGGGCTGTGTTGGGGCAGGGGCAGGGCTGTGTTGGGGCAGGGGCAGGGCTGTGTTGGGGCAGGGCTGTGTTGGGGCAGGGGCAGGGCTGTGTTGGGGCGGGGCTGTGTTGGGGCAGGGGCAGGGCTGTGTTGGGGCAGGGGCAGGGCTGTGTTGGGGCAGGGGCAGGGCTGTGTTGGGGCAGGGGCAGGGCTGTGTTGGGGCAGGGGCAGGGCTGTGTTGGGGCAGGGCTGTGTTGTTGCAGGGGCAGGGCTGTGTTGGGGCAGGGGCTGGGCTGTGTTGGTGCAGGGGCAGGGCTGTGTTGGTGCAGGGCAGGGCTGTGTTGGTGCAGGGGCAGGGCTGTGTTGGCGCAGGGGCAGGGCTGTGTTGGGGCAGGGGCAGGGCTGTGTTGGGGCAGGGGCAGGGCTGTGTTGGGGCAGGGGCAGGGCTGTGTTGGGGCAGGGGCAGGGCTGTGTTGGGGCAGGGGCAGGGCTGTGTTGGGGCAGGGGCAGGGCTGTGTTGGGGCAGGGGCAGGGCTGTGTTGGGGCAGGGGCAGGGCTGTGTTGGGGCAGGGGCAGGGCTGTGTTGGGGCAGGGGCAGGGCTGTGTTGGGGCAGGGGCAGGGCTGTGTTGGGGCAGGGGCAGGGCTGTGTTGGGGCAGGGGCAGAGCTGTGTTGGGGCAGGGGCAGGGCTGTGTTGGGGCAGGGCTGTGTTGTTGCAGGGGCAGGGCTGTGTTGGGGCAGGGGCAGGGCTGTGTTGGTGCAGGGCAGGGCTGTGTTGGGGCAGGGGCAGGGCTGTGTTGGGGCAGGGGCAGGGCTGTGTTGGGGCAGGGGCTGGGCTGTGTTGGTGCAGGGACAGGGCTGTGTTGGTGCAGGGCAGGGCTGTGTTGGGGCAGGGGCAGGGCTGTGTTGGGGCAGGGGCAGGGCTGTGTTGGGGCAGGGCTGTGTTGGGGCAGGGGCAGGGCTGTGTTGGGGCAGGGGCAGGGCTGTGTTGGGGCAGGGACAGGGCTGTGTTGGGGCAGGGACAGGGCTGTGTTGGTGCAGGGCTGTGTTGGGGCAGGGACAGGGCTGTGTTGGTGCAGGGCTGTGTTGGGGCAGGGACAGGGCTGTGTTGGTGCAGGGGCAGGGCTGCGTTGGGGCAGGGGCTGGGTTGTATTGGGGCAGGGGCTGGGCTGTGTTGGGGCAGGGGCAGGGCTGTGTTGGGGCAGGGACAGGGCTGTGTTGGGGCAGGGGCTGGGCTGTGTTGGGGCAGGGGCAGGGCTGCGTTGGTGCAGGGGCAGGGCTGCGTTGGGGCAGGGGCAGGGCTGCGTTGGGGCAGGGGCTGGGTTGTGTTGGGGCAGGGGCAGGGGCAGGGCTGTGTTGGGGCAGGGGCAGGGCTGTGTTGGGGCAGGAGCAGGGGCAGGGCTGTGTTGGGGCAGGGGCAGGGCTGTGTTGGGGCAGGGGCAGGGCTGTGTTGGGGCAGGGGCAGGGCTGTGTTGGTGCAGGGGCAGGGCTGTGTTGGGGCAGGGGCAGGGCTGTGTTGGGGCAGGGGCAGGGCTGTGTTGGGGCAGGGGCAGGGCTGTGTTGGGGCAGGGGCAGGGGCAGGGCTGTGTTGGGGCAGGGGCAGGGCTGTGTTGGGGCAGGGGCAGGGCTGTGTTGGGGCAGGGGCAGGGCTGTGTTGGGGCAGGGGCAGGGCTGTGTTGGGGCAGGGCTGCGTTGGGGCAGGGGCTGGGTTGTGTTGGGGCAGGGGCTGGGCTGTGTTGGTGCAGGGCAGGGCTGTGTTGGGGCAGGGCTGTGTTGGGGCAGGGCTGTGTTGGGGCAGGGGATTGTTGAGTTAGGGAGGGACAAGACCATGGGCACATTTGAAAGCAAGGGTGAGAATTTTAAAAACAAGATGTTGGTTATCCAGAGCCAATGTCGATCAGTGAGCACAGGGGTAATAGGGGAATGAGGCCTGCTCAGAGTTAAGACATGAACAGCAGTGCTTTGGACGACCTCAAGTTTACAAAGGGTAGAATGTGGGAGACAAGCCAAGTGTGTTGGAGTACCTGAGTCCCGAGGTAACAAAGGTATGAATGAGGGTTTTAGTAGATGGGTTGAGACAGTCGCAAAGTCAGGTGAAGATACAGAGGTGGAAACGAGCAACCTTAGTGATGGCACAAATGAGGTCAGAAGCTTGTCTTAGGGTCAAATGTGACACTAAGGTTGCAAACATACGGGTGTAATCTCAGACTGGAGCCCAGGAGAGGGATGGAATCAGTAGCAGGGGAATGGAGTTTGGAACAAGTGCTGAAAATAATGGTTTTCATCTTCCCAAAGTTTAATTAGAGGCAATTGCTGCTCATCCAGTACTGAATGTCCGATATGTCACCTGAATGTCACCCGAGGAAGGAGCAGTGCTCCGAAAGCTAGTGTTTGAATCAAGCCTGTTGGACTTTAACCTGGTGTTGGAAGACTGAATGTCAGAAAAACAGACTGATAATCTGATAATTTAGCAACAGTGGAGGGAGGAGAGAGATGGGTCGAGCTGGGCAGGGATATTTCTGGAGCTGAGTCTTGTCAATGTGCACAGGAAAACCTCTACTCTCGCCTGTAGCTGAGAAATGGGAGGGGACTGAGGGCAGATCCTTGGAGGACTCTCAGGGAATGATTTGGGAGCTGGAGAGAAGCCTCTGTAATAAATCTCTGGCTATGATGACATTGATAAGAATGGAACCAGGTGAGAACAAGCAGTGCCAGTCAGTTGGTTGATGTGGAGAGGTGTTAGAGGAAGGTGGTGTGGTTCACCATGCCAAAGGCTTCAGGTGGGTTTAGATGAAAAGGTAAACGTTTACTTTTGTCACAGCGCACAGAATGTAATTTGTGACTTTGATAAGAGATGTTTCGGTACAGGGACAGAGCCAGACCAGAATTCAGCTCCGTTGGGAAGATTGGGACCTATTTACGAGGTGACAACATATTCAAGGGCTTGAAAGGAAAGTGGGGCTGGAGATGGAATGGTCGTCTGTAAGGATAGTGGGGTCAAGGGTCAAGGGTTTGTTCTCTTGAGGTGGGGATGATGTTTACAGATTTAGAAGACAGAGAGACAGTATGTGAGGACGGAACCGTTTGCAATATCAGCTAACATGGGGACCTAGAGGGGAGGTATAATCAGCAAGGCAAGCTCACATCAATGGGACAAATCCGTGTTAGAATCAAGTTTAATCAGCAATTTAGTGGGAATAGGATTGAAGGAACATGAGTGGATCGCATGGACATGAGGAGCTCAGAGCGGGCACGATCAGAGAGGGGAGATGAGCAATGGAGGGGGCGAGGGGAAACAGGAAAGGGAGGGGATGGGGTGGAGAGAAGGTTGAGGTAGGAGGAGAGAGGAGAGAGGGGAGGGGGAGTGGGAATAGAGGGGAGAGGTTGGAGGGAGGTGGGGAGGGAGAGGGAAGGGAGGGGAGGAGAGAGGGTTGAAGATGATGAGAGACAGTTTACAGTAGAGAGAACAAGATGGGGGCAAAGGATGAAACTGAAGAATATGAGGCAAATTAAAGAGCAAAGATAAGGCAGAGGAAAAAGATATTGTGGGAAATGAGAAACAGACCGTGATGAGGGTTAGAGAGCGCAAATCTAGAGGTAAATCAACAAATGAGCCTAGAGGTTATAAAAATAAAAGGATAAAACAAAACGTTCTGTATCTGAATGTACGAAGAATTTGAAATAAAGTGGATGAACACACAGGAAGCTGAATATTGAATGGTGCAGGATATTCAGGGAGGATTGGAAGTGAGGGAAAGGTGGAGGAATGACTCTGTTAGTTCATGGTGGCATTAGCATAATTGAGAGGGATGCCCTTAGTTCAGGAAACCAGGATGTAGAAACGATTTGGGTAGAGATGAGAAATGGTTAAGGCAAAAAGTTGCCTGTGGGAGTCGTGTGCAGGACCCCTAAAAGTAACCACATGGCAGGTGGAGCCGAGAGAACAGAGCGGAAAGGCAGGCCGATAATCAGGGGAGATTGTAATCTACACAAAGGGAGCCAAGATGAGGAGATGGTGGAATGTTTTTTTTTACTGGAACAGTCTGTTCTGGAGCCAACCAGGGAGCAGGATATATTAGACCTGTTATTGTGCAATGGGATGTGAGTAATTAATGATCTCGTGAAGGAACCCATAGGTAGCAGCAACCAGAATATGACTGAATTTTGTATTTAGTTTGAGGGAGAGAGGAGAGGGTCTGAGATGTTTTTAAACTTAAGTAAAGGTGATTATGGGGCGTGAAAGCTGAACTGGTTAAAGTGATTTGGCAAATTAGGTCAGTAGGGACAGTGGCAAACGTTTAAGGGGATATTTCAGAATATATAGAATAGTGTTAGGGTCCTTCCCGGCTATTCCCTTATTTACCCTTTCTTTTATTTTTGCAGTTACATTTTTTATCCATGGATGTTTAATGGACCTGTGACTTTAAGGCAAAGCTGCCTGTAAGCACGCTGCACCTTTAATTCAAACAGCAGGATCCAGAAGGCTGTGCTGTTTTAGGCCAGTGATTGGAGCCTGGCTGACATCAGTGATGATTCGGTTTGATTGAAGTGGCTGGTGGCCAATGAATTGGCCCAAAAGGCTGTGCTCTACCCGGTAACAGATGGTGATTGGACCTTATCCCACTGGAATGTTTCAGAGTTCCAAGGGTTGAGTTTTTGGTTTCAGTTTTGATTCTGAAGGTTGGATGGAGGGTTTCTAATTAATTCTCTCCAGAAGATCCAGCTAAGCTCTCTTCAGAAGGCCCTTGTGAGGGCCGACTCTCTCTCCAACAAGTTGGGGTTCTGTTCTCTGGAGGTTGCAGAGACCTGAAGTTAAACTATGAGCTGGAAGCTGGGCTTGATGTGAGATAAAGTGAGCCAAGAAAGAATTAGGCCTGAGTGTGAAACTTGAACTGGGGGCCCAGTTTAATAAAAATGTAAATGTGTCTCAGAAGAAAGCCTGTGAGTACTGAATCAATGAGTCTGTAAAGGAGGACCGTTACCAGATAGAAACCAGAGGCTTTTATCAATCACCCAGGTGAGGAAAGCTACAGGACCGCCATCGGAAACAAAGACTTTTATCGTTTGACCTTCATCCTTTTTATTTTCGTTCCCCCCCCTCTGTGTTTGTGTTGTGTGTGTGGGTAGTGGGTCGGACTGTTAATTGGGGGTGGGCGGAGGTAGGTTAGCTTGTTGTTATTCAGTTGTATTTACTGCATATTTCTTCATTATTAGTTATAAATAATCAGTAATTCTGTTTAAATTTACAAACCTGGTGACTGTAATGATTGGGCAGACAGGGGCCAACGGTTTGGGGTATTTTTATAAGAATTGGTTAATTCACTCGTGTTGTGACTCCGGGACGAGTGGGGCCGGAACTGACCGCGCACTAGCCCAGGGTGTCCGAACAACAGATACATTCCAACGAGTGAGAATCAGTCTAAGGGGCTGAGCCAGAATCCGTGGTTAACGGGAAAGATTAAAGATATTATCAAACTTGAAGAAAATCATCTAATTGGGCAAAGACAGGTGTCAGATCAGAAGGTTGGACAGAATAAGGAACAGCAAAGAATAACTAAAATATTAAATAAGGAGAGAAAAATTAAAGTATGAGATTGAGCTAGCCAAAATATAAAAACAGATAGTAAGAGTTTTTATTAATATTTTAAAAATGAGAGTGAACAAAATGAGCATTGATCCTATAGAAAGGGAGTCTGGAGAATGGATAATGGAAAACAAGGAGATAGCAGATTAATTATTTAACCTCCAAAATTAATTATTTTGTCACCACAGGGGGAAAAACTAACATCCCAGAAACATCTGTAAACCAGGAAGTGGAAGGGAGGGAGGAACGCAGGAAAATTACAATCACCAGAGAAGTGGTTTTGAGCAAATTGTAGGAGCTGCGACTGACAGGACTCCCGGCCTTGAAGGACCTCATCGTAGGAACTGAAAAGAAGGGGCTAGTGAGATAGTTGCTGCATTGGTTAAATTTTTCAAATTTAGATTTGGGCGAAGATTCCATTAGAAGGGAGGAAGGCAAAAAGTGGGAAACTACAGGCCGGTTAGCTTAAGATCCGTCATAGGGAAAATGCTAGAAGCCATGATTAAAAATGTCATATCGCTTAGATAAATTCAATCAGGCAGAGTCAACATGGTTTTGTGAAAGGGAAATTATGTTGAACCCAGTTTTTTGGAGTTTTTTGAAAAAGTAGCTTGTGCTGTGAATAAAGGAGAACTGGTGGATGTGCTGTACTTAGATTTCCAGAAAGCATCTGATAAGGTGCCACATCAAAGGTTATTGTGGAAAATTAAAGCTCATGGTGCATAGGGTAACATATTGGGGTGGATCCAGCTGAGATTCTAACTGAATCTGTCTTCATTACAAAGGACAATACAGCCAATAACTAAATATCACTAGTGAAGATCCAACATGATGGCTGATTGGTTCCCCTCCATGGAGATACAAACTAGAGCCTGAGCTGTGTTTGAACTCTGTACCTTATCAAACGTCGTCAGTAGCACATGGGAGTGTCCAAGATGTTCTAGAGAGGAGACATCAACAAGACTGAGTGAGACCAAGAGACAGCAAGTGAACACAGCCCCGGGGCCCTCCCCCTGGAGACCAGGTTCCTCACCAGGAGAACAGGCCTCTCAACAAGACACCATGTCCTATCCCCTGGACACCAAGCCCCTCCTCCTGGAGACAAGCCCCCACCCCTGGAGACTTTAGAACAAAGAACAAAGAACACTTGGCCCCTCCTCCGAGAGACAGGCTCCTACATGCTAGATACAGAGACGTATCCCTGTAGACAAGGCCATTCCTCCAGAGACCAGGCCCTTCCCTGGAGACCAGGCATCTCCCTCCCAGAGACTGGGCCCCTCACCAATTATTTTGAAGCTATGAGGCTGAAGTTTGGTTGATGATGTTCTTACCCTGCCCTTCATCCACCACCGCCTGAATCACCATTGGATACACAGTCCGGTCACCATCCATAGCCAGCTGATGGGAGAAAGACAGGACAGAGAGTGGTCAAGACATTCCTGCCCGAATGCTCAGGTAAGGGTGGGGGGGGGATTTACCCTGTGTCCAGCTGCTCTGAACCTCCCCCAGCCACACCTTCAGACGGGATGGGACGGGTCGGGGGGCATTGCCTGGATCTGCGGCTTAAAGGAGTTGGATATTTTGGAGTTAGTCGCAAGACGAGGAAAGAGTAGATGTGATAGAGAGGAGATAAAACAGAGGAAACTTTCAAACTCAGTCACTGTCTCTCAGTGAGAGTTAAGAGGGAGATTTAAAACCATTCATTCTGACATGGAATATCTCCCAACAGCACCATGGACACAAACAGAATCAATTAAAAAGAGAGAGAAATGTAAACATTATCTTTCATTCTACCGCAGATTGTGATGTCGCTACTTCGGAATCTGTACAAAGCGACTGGGCCGGTTCAGAAACCGTGCGCGCGGAGCCCAGACTGGGGAGTGACATTCTCGTCTCTACAGGATGTCAGTGAACCCGGTCAGTTTCATCGTTACTTTCACTAACAGCAGATTTCTATTTCCTGATGTAAATTCTGCCTCACTGGTCTGACAGTGTGAGTGTCAGTCAGTGACCTGCAAAGAGGACGGGGCTCTCTCATTCGAAACATGGATAGTCAAAATATCCCCAACTGGGATTTGTCAGTTCCCACATTGAATCACAGGAAGCTTCAAACATAGCGAAAAGCTCACCCCGAAAGCTGCATTCAGCAGAGTGTCGAGGTGAGGCAGAGAGAGAGGGAGGGAGACAGGACAAAATGAGAGAGAAAGGGAACAAGAAACGAGAAAGAGAAAGATTAAAAAGGGGGGGATGTCATGGATTAGTAAACCGGAGACCCAGAGTAACGCTCTGTGGACCCAGGTTCCATTCCCACCAGGGCGGTTGGTGAGATTTGAATTCAATAAAAATCTGGATTAAAAGTCTAATGAAGACCATTGTCGATTGTTGTAAAAACTCATCTGGGTCACCAATGTCCTTTTGGGAAGGAAATCTGCCGTCCTACCCGGTCTGGCCTACACGTGACTCCAAACCCACAGTAAAGTGGTTGACTCTTAACCCCCCCCTCTAGGGCAATTAGGGATGGGCAATAAATGCTGGCACAGTGTCGCCCACATCACAGGAACAAATACCAAACCCTCCTCCAGCCCAACCCCCGGAGATTCTCTGGTCTTTCTAATTGGAGGTTGAATATTCCGTTTTTATCACAATAACAGCCGGGGATCCAGGAATTCACAATTCTTACCTCCTCCTCCATCCAATCAGATGGGTCAATGGTGTGAGACGGTAGACAGAACTGCTGACACACACCTCGTTTATAATGGACGGTGTCGGACTGGAGAGAGCTGTCTTTAGCTGTGTAACTGCAAACAGCCAGATGACAAGAGCAGAATAAACATAGAGTAACACAGAGCAGAGAGACACGCACCAATCACAGAGATCGAGCAGAGAGACACGCACCAATCACAGAGATCGAGCAGAGAGACACGCACCAATCACAGAGATCGAGCAGAGAGACACGCACCAATCACAGAGATCGAGCAGAGAGACACGCACCAATCACAGAGATCGAGCAGAGAGACACGCACCAATCACAGAGATCGAGCAGAGAGACACGCACCAATCACAGAGATCGAGCAGAGAGACACGCACCAATCACAGAGATCGAGCAGAGAGACACGCACCAATCACAGAGATCGAGCAGAGAGACACGCACCAATCACAGAGATCGAGCAGAGAGACACGCACCAATCACAGAGATCGAGCAGAGAGACACGCACCAATCACAGAGATCGAGCAGAGAGACACGCACCAATCACAGAGATCGAGCAGAGAGACACGCACCAATCACAGAGATCGAGCAGAGAGACACGCACCAATCACAGAGATCGAGCAGAGAGACACGCACCAATCACAGAGATCGAGCAGAGAGACACGCACCAATCACAGAGATCGAGCAGAGAGACACGCACCAATCACAGAGATCGAGCAGAGAGACACGCACCAATCACAGAGATCGAGCAGAGAGACACGCACCAATCACAGAGATTGAGCAGAGAGACACGCACCAATCACAGAGATTGAGCAGAGAGACACGCACCAATCACAGAGATCGAGCAGAGAGACACGCACCAATCACAGAGATCGAGCAGAGAGACACGCACCAATCACAGAGATCGAGCAGAGAGACACAACCTCGCACGCCAACACGTGCCTCGTACAACACTCGCTCGCTTTGAATGGCAACACACACCTCGTGCAACACGCCTCAAACGGAAACAGTCGCTTCGTACGACAACACTCGCCTCGCACAACACACGCCTCACACAACACACGCCTCACACAACACACGCCTCACACAACACACGCCTCACACAACACACGCCTCACACAACACACGCCTCACACAACACACGCCTCACACAACACACGCCTCACACAACACACGCCTCACACAACACACGCCTCACACAACACACGCCTCACACAACACACGCCTCACACAACACACGCCTCACACAACACACGCCTCACACAACACACGCCTCACACAACACACGCCTCACACAACACACGCCTCACACAACACACGCCTCACACAACACACGCCTCACACAACACACGCCTCACACAACACACGCCTCACACAACACACGCCTCACACAACACACGCCTCACACAACACACGCCTCACACAACACACGCCTCACACAACACACGCCTCACACAACACACGCCTCACACAACACACGCCTCACACAACACACGCCTCACACAACACACGCCTCACACAACACACGCCTCACACAACACACGCCTTGCACGATAACACTCGCCTCGCACAACCATTTTGAAACTCCTCCGTTGCCTGGTAATAGATTGTGATAGCGACACGCGCATCAGCATCAAAGATAAACTCCACGTTGTAACAGATCTTTGGTTTTGGAATCTCTTCTCCTGGAGCCTTCATCTCTTCAGTGCATCTGTGAAGCAGGAAAGGTTTCTGGGAATCAGCACAAGCTGCTTAGTCTGAGTAACAGTCGGGATGTCGGGAGCCGCCAGTGAGGCGAGGGTGAGTGAGTGAGAGCAAGATTCTCCAGAGTAATCAGTGTACAAACAACCTCTACAGCAACCTCTATACCATGCAGCACAGTGCAACCTCTATACCATGCATCACAGTGCAGTCTCTATACCATGCAGCACAGTGCAGTCTCTATACAATGCAGCATAGTGCAGCTACTATACCATGCATCACAGTGCAGCTTCTGTACCATACAGCACAGTGCAGTCTCTATACCATACAGCACAGTGCAGCCTATATACAATGCAGCATAGTGCAGCTACTATACCATGCATCACAGTGCAGCTTCTGTACCATACAGCACAGTGCAGTCTCTATACCATGCTGCACAGTGCAACCTCTATACCATGCAGCACAGTGCAACCTCTATACCATACAGCACAGTGCAGTCTCTATACCATGCAGCACAGTGCAGTCTCTATACCATGCAGCACAGTGCAGCCTCTATACCATGCAGCACAGTGCAGCCTCTTTACCATGCAGCATTATGCAGCCTCTATACGATGCAGCACAGTTCAGCTGCTATACCATGCTGCACAGTGCAGCTTCTATACCATGCAAAACAGTGCAGCTTCTATACCATGCAGTATAATGCAGATTCTATACCATGCTGCACAGTGCAGCTTCTATACCATGCAAAACAGTGCAGTGTCTATACAATGGAGCATAATACAGCTTCTATACCATGCTGCACAGTGCAGTGTCTATACCATGGAGCATAATACAGCCTCTATACCATGCAGCACAGTGCAGCCTCCATACCATGCAGCACAGTGCAGCCCCTATGCCATGCAACGTAATAGAACATAGAAAATACAGCACAGAACAGGCCCTTCGGCCCACGATGTTGTGCCGAACCTTTGTCCTAGATTAATCATAGATTATCATTGAATTTACAGTGCAGAAGGAGGCCATTCGGCCCTTTGAGTCTGCACCGGCTCTTGGAAAGAGCACCCTACCCAAATTCAACACCTCCGCCCAACACCAAGGGCAATTTTGGACACTAAGGGCAATTTATCATGGCCAATCCACCTACCCTGCACATCTTTGGACTGTGGGAGGAAACCGGAGCACCCGGAGGAAACCCACGCAGACACGGGGAGGACGTGCAGACTCCGCACAGGCAGTGACCCAAGCCGGAATCGAACCTGGGACCCTGGAGCTGTGAAGCAATTGTGCTATCCACAATGCTACCGTGCTGCCCTTAAGAACAAATAAATCTACACTATATCATTTTACCGTAATCCATGTACCTATCCAATAGCTGCTTGAAGGTCCCTAATGTTTCCGACTCAACTACTTCCACAGGCAGTGCATTCCATGCCCCCAGTACTCTCTGGGTAAAGAACCTACCTCTGATATCCCTCCTATATCTTCCACCTTTCACCTTAAATTTATGTCCCCTTGTAATGGTTTGTTCCACCCGGGGAAAAAGTCTCTGACTGTCTACTCTATTCCCCTGATCATCTTATAAACCTCTATCAAGTCGCCCTTCATCCTTCTCCATTCTAATGAGAAAAGGCCTAGCACCCTCAACCTTTCCTCGTAAGACCTACTCTCCATTCCAGGTAACACCCTGGTAAATCTTCTTTGCACCTTTTCCAAAGCTTCCACATCCTTCCTAAAATGAGGTGACCAGAACTGTACACAGTACTCCAAATGTGGCCTTACCAAAGTTTTGTACAGCTGCATCATCACCTCACGGCTCTTAAATTCAATCCCTCTGTTAATGAACGCGAGCACACCATGGGCCTTCTTCACAGCTCTATCCACTTGAGTGGCAACTTTCAAAGATGTATGAACATAGACCCCAAGATCTCTCTGCTCTTCCACATTGCCAAAAACTCTACCGTTAACCTTGTATTCCGCATTCATATTTGTCCTTCCAAAATGGACAACCTCACACTTTTCAGGGTTAAACTCCATCTGCCACTTATCAGCCCAGCTCTGCATCCTATCTATGTCTCTTTGCAGCCGACAACAGCCCTCCTCACTATCCACAACTCCACCAATCTTCGTATCGTCTGCAAATTTACTGACCCACCCTTCAACTCCCTCATCCAAGTCATTAATGAAAATCACAAACAGCAGAGGACCCAGAACTGATCCCTGCGGTACGCCACTGGTAACTGGGATCCAGGCTGAATATTTGCCATCCACCACCACTCTCTGACTTCTATCGGTTAGCCAGTTCGTTATCCAACTGGCCAAATTTCCCACGATCCCATGCCTCCTTACTTTCTGCAGAAGCCTACCATGGGGAACCTTATCAAATGCCTTACTAAAATCCATGTACACTACATCCACTGCTTTACCTTCATCCACATGCTTGGTCACCTCCTCAAAGAATTCAATAAGATTTGTAAGGCAAGACCTACCCCTCACAAATCCGTGCTGACTATCCCTAATCAAGCAGTGTCTTTCCAGATGCTCAGAAATCCTATCCTTCAGTACCCTTTCCATTACTTTGCCTACCACCGAAGTAAGACTAACTGGCCTGTAATTCCCAGGGTTATCCCTAGTCCCTTTTTTGAACAGGGGCACGACATTCGCCACTCTCCAATCCCCTGATACCACCCCTGTTGACAGTGAGGACGAAAAGATCATTGCCAACGGCTCTGCAATTTCATCTCTTGCTTCCCATAGAATCCTTGGATATATCCCGTCAGGCCCGGGGGACTTGTCTATCCTCAAGTTTTTCAAAATGCCCAACACATCTTCCTTCCTAACAAGTATTTCCTCGAGCTTCCCAGTCTGTTTCACACTGTCCTCTCCAACAATATCGCCCCTCTCATTTGTAAATACAGAAGAAAAGTACTCGTTCAAGACCTCTCCTATCTCTTCAGACTCAATACACAATCTCCCGCTACTGTCCTTGATCGGACCTACCCTTGCTCTAGTCATTCTCATATTTCTCACATATGTGTAAAAGGCCTTGGGGTTTTCCTTGACCCTACCCGCCAAAGATTGTTCATGCCCTCTCTTAGCTCTCCTAATCCCTTTCTTCAGTTCCCTCCTGGCTATCTTGTATCCCTCCAATGCCCTGTCTGAACCTTGTTTCCTCAGCCTTACATAAGTCTCCTTTTTCCTCTTAACAAAACATTCAACCTCTCTTGTCAACCATGGTTCCCTCACTCGACCATCTCTTCCCTGCCTGACAGGGACATACATATCAAGGACACGTAGTACCAGTTCCTTGAACAAGTTCCACATTTCACTTGTGTCCTTCCCTGACAGCCTATGTTCCCAACTTATGCACTTCAATTCTTGTCTGACAATATCGTATTTACCCTTCCCCCAATTGTAAACCTTGCCCTGTTGCACGCACCTATCCCTCTCCATTACTAAAGTGAAAGTCACAGAATTGTGGTCACTATCTCCAAAATGCTCCCCCACTAACAAATCTATCACTTGCCCTGGTTCATTACCCAGTACTAAATCCAATATTGCCCCTCCTCTGGTCGGACAATCTACATACTGTGTTAGAAAAGCTTCCTGGACACACTGCACAAACACCACCCCATCCAAACTATTTGATCTAAAGAGTTCCCACTCAATATTTGGGAAGTTAAAGTCACCCATGACTACTACCCTGTGACTTCTGCACCTTTCCAAAATCTGTTTCCCAATCTGTTCCTCCACATCTCTGCTACTATTGGGGGGCCTATAGAAAACTCCTAACAAGGTGACTGCTCCTTTCCTATTTCTGACTTCAACCCATACTACCTCATTAGGGTGATACTCCTCGAACTGCCTTTCTGCAGCTGTTATACTATCTCTAATTAACAATGCCACCCCCCACCTCTTTTATCACCCTCCCTAACCTTATTGAAACATCTATAACCAGGGACCTCCAACAACCATTTCTGCCCCTCTTCTATCCAAGTTTCCGTGATGGCCACCACATCGTAGTCCCAAGTACCGATCCATGCCTTAAGTTCACCCACCTTATTCCTGATGCTTCTTGCGTTGAAGTATACACACTTCAACCCAATTCCGTTCCTGCAAGTACTCTCCTTTGTCAGTGTTCCCTTCCCCACTGCCTCATTACACGCTTTGGCGTCCTGAATATCGGCTACCTTAGTTGCTGGACTACAAATCCGGTTCCCATTCCCCTGCCAAATTAGTTTAAACCCTCCCGAAGAGTACTAGAAAACCTCCCTCCCAGGATATTGGTGACCCTCTGGTTCAGATGCAACCCGTCCTGCTTGTACAGGTCCCACCTTCCCCAGAATGCGCTCCAATTATCCAAATACCTGAAGCACTCCCTCCTACACCATTCCTGCAGCCACGTGTTCAGCTGCACTCTCTCCCTATTCCTAGCCTCGCTATCACGTGGCACCGGCAACAAACCAGAGATGACAACTCTGTCTGTCCTGGCTTTTAACTTCCAGCCTAACTCCCTAAACTTGTTTATTACCTCCACACCCCTTTTCCTACCTATGTCGTTGGTACCAATGTGCACCACGACTTCTGGCTGCTCCCCCTCCCCCTTAAGGATCCTGAAGACACGATCCGAGACATCCCTGGCCCTGGCACCCGGGAGGCAACATACCTTCCGGGAGTCTCGCTCGCGACCACAGAATCTCCTATCCCCCTAACCATTGAATCTCCTACAACTATTGCTTTTCTATTCTCCCCCTTCCCTTCTGAGCCCCAGAGCCAGACTCAGTGCCAGAGACCTGGCCACTAGGGCCTTCCCCCAGTAGGTCATCCCCCCCAACAGCATCCAAAACGATATACTTGTTTTGAAGGGGAATGGCCACGAGGGATCCCTGCACTGTCTGCCTGTTTGTTTTTTTCCCCCTGACGGTAACCCAGCTATTCTTGTCCTGTACCTTGGGTGTGGTTACCTCCCTGTAACTCTTCTCAATCACCCCCTCTGCCTCCCGGATGATCCGAAGTTCATCCATCTTCAGCTCCAGTTCCCTAACACGGTCTTTGAGGAGCTGAAGTTGGGTGCACTTCCCGCAGGTATAGTCAGCGGGGACACCGGTGGTATCCCTCACCACCCACATCCTACAGGAGGAGCATGCAACTGGCCTAGCCTCCATCCCCTCTTACCTGACAGAATATAGCTGCCCTGTGGACTGACTATGTCTCCGCCCTCCGACTCTGCTCCCAGTCAGCTACACTTTCTGTAAACTCCTGGCTCTCTTCTCACTCTTTGCGGAAATGTCGGAAACAAAATGAAAGGAGCACCTTACTCCCTCCTCACCTAACTCCCTCGGTCACCAAACTCTTACTATAGCACTCAAAATGCACCAAATTCAGCACTCCCTCAGTCACCAAACTCTTACTATAGCACTCAAAATGCACCAAATTCAGCACTCCCTCGGTCACCAAACTCTCACTATAGCACTCAAAATGCACCAAATTCAGCACTCAGTGCAAACAAAGTCTGCACTGTAGGGGATCACTTTTATACTGTGAATCTAGCCTCTGAAAACTGGCCTAATCCAATTAACTAATTAACAAGCTCCAGCTGCAAGTGCCTACAAGTAGAAGCCTGTTTAAAGCTGATTGAAAATTCACCTTCTTCTAAACCAAACAGCAACTTTTAAGTTAATTAACTAAATAAAAGAAAGACTAAACTTTAGATAAAAATGAAGCCTTATACTCCCTCGGTCACCAAACTCTTACTATAGCACTCAAAATGCATCAAATTCAGCACTCAGTGCAAACAAAGTCTGCACTGTAGGGGATCACTTTTATACTGTGAATCTAGCCTCTGAAAACTGGCCTAATCCAATTAACTAATTAATAAGCTCCAGCTGCAAGTGCCTACAAGTAGAAGCCTGTTTAAAGCTGATTGAAAATCTGCCGCTTCTATACCATGCAGCCTAATGCAGCTTCTATACCATGCTGCACAGCGCAGCCTCTATACCATGCAGCACAGTGCAGCCTCTATACCATGCAGCACAGTACAGCCCCTATGCCATGCAACATAATGCCGCTTCTATACCATGCAGCCTAATGCAGCTTCTATACCATGCTGCACAGTGCAGCTTCTATACCATGCGGCACAGTGCAGCTTCTATACCATGCAAAACAGTGCAGATTCTATACCATGCAGCACAATGCAGATTCTATACCATGTTGCACAGTGCAGCTTCTATACCATTCTGCACAGTTCAGCTTCTATACCATGCAAAACAGTGCAGAATCTATACCATGCAGCATAATGCAGATTCTATACCATGCTGCACAGTGCAGCTTCTATACCATTCTGCACAGTTCAGCTTCTATACCATGCAAAACCGTGTCACGTCTATACCATGCAGCACAGTGCAGCTTCTATACCATGCAAAATAATGCAGCTTCTATACCATGCAAAACAATGCAGCTTCTGAACCATGCAGCACAATGCAGCTTCTATACCATGCTGCACAGTGCCGCTTCTGTACCATGCAAAACAGTGCAGTGTCT
The DNA here is from genome assembly GCF_047496885.1 of Scyliorhinus torazame. Lineage (NCBI taxonomy): Eukaryota > Metazoa > Chordata > Chondrichthyes > Carcharhiniformes > Scyliorhinidae > Scyliorhinus > Scyliorhinus torazame. The sequence continues at coordinate 169,677,390 of NC_092724.1, forward strand.
ATACCATGGAGCACAATGCAGCTTCTATACCATGCGGCACAATGCAGATTCTAAACCATGCTGCACAGTGCAGCTTCTGTACCATGCAAAACAGTGCAGTGTCTATACCATGGAGCACAATGCAGCTTCTATACCATGCGGCACAATGCGGATTCTATACCATGCTGCACAGTGCAGCTTCTATACCATGCAGCATTATGCAGCCTCTATACGACGCATCACAGTTCAGCTGCTATACGATGCAAAACAGTGCAGCTTCTATACCATGCAGCATAATGTAGATTCTATACCATGCTGCACAGTGCAGCTTCTGTACCATGCAGCACAGTGCAGCTTCTATACCATGCAGCATTATGAGCCTCGATACGATGCAGCACAGTTCAGCTGCTATACCATGCTGCACAGTGCAGCTTCTATACCATGCAGCATTATGCAGCCTGTATACGATGCAGCACAGTTCAGCTGCTATACCATGCTGCACTGTGCAGCTTCTATACCATGCAGCTCAATGCTGGTCCCAACACCATGCTCTGACAGTGTCATGTGTGTGTCAGTGCATGTCACAGTTCTCTCTGTTCCCCATGTCGGTAAGTTATTCTTGCAACACTGTGTCAGACACATTCCAAATGTGAATCACTTACTTGACCAATCTCAGAGTGTCTTTCCGGATGTTTATCAGGCTCCGCAGTGTCTTCACTGGATCTTGAGGGGGAGGGGCAGCATAAGGAAACTGGAAACAGACAAGAAGCAGAAAAGTTTCCAATCAATCAACTGATCAAAAAATAAATTTTGTGATTTAAATTCTGATGCTGGATTCCAAATTTAGGAATCCTGTGGGTGGGACTTCACCTCCAGACAGGAGGAACGTGTCAACAGTAAGTATGTTGAGATATTCTGTCCAGTAATTGAGGCATTGAGGGACAGCGGGAACAATGCTGAAGGGCAGGGGTGTAGTTAGAGAAATCTCTGGCAGGTCAAACTGAGACGGTGATCATCGTGATCGCTCAAACCCACACGGGACACACGGGGCACACGCGCTGATATTCCCCATGTGGCTCGAGGACTATGAGATCTCCCGGGGGGGGTTTACACTGAATATCAGATCAGGCAGAACGTAGCAACGGGACTTCAACCGGGTCCCTTGTGTACAAACTACTGTGATAATAAATACGTTTATCTTCGTTCCTCGACTGACTCCTCTCTGCCATTTACTAAACACCAGGAGGAGGAGAAGCTGTTTAATTCTTCATGGAATACAGAAGATTAAGTGGAGATTTAACAGACGTGTCCACAATTCTGTGGCGTTTTGATTATAGTAAACGGTGCTTGCTAACCAGAGAGGTTAAAGGTTAAAGTTGATTGCCAAAAGGAGTAGAGGTGAAGCAGGAAGCTTCCAGAAGGCGCGATGGAAGCAGATTCAACATTTCAAAAATGAAATGGATAAATCTGAGAGAGGGAAAGAGTTCCAGGATAGCAGGTGTGTGAGAGAAAGGAGGAGAGTGGCCTTAATTAGATAGTTATTCAACGAGCTGGCAGAGGCACGACTAGCTAACTGGCTTTCTGCGACAGATGTAGCAATTTCAGGTATATTGTATGATGAGTATTTGGTGAAGAAAGGGTTAAAATCCTGGGTGAGAGTGTGTTTGACTGCTGAAATCAGGGGTGTCATTCTCCGCCGGGGGAGTCTCCGTTCTGCCGGCGCCCGGGGGTTTCCCGACGGCGTGGGGCTGCCCCACACTGGGAAACCCCATTGACCGGCCGGTGTTACGGAGACTCCCGCCGGCCGGTCGACGCAGAAATGTGGCCGGCGGGGAGGAGAATTTCACCCCATGTTTTAAAAGATTCTTTGATTAGGAACAGAAGAACATAAGAACTAGGAACAGGAGTTGACCATTCGGCCCCTCGAGCCTGCTCCGCCATTCATTCAGATCATGGTGATCTTTCTGTGGACTCAGCTCCACTTACCCGCCCGCTCACCGTAACCCTTAATCCCTTTACTGTTCAAAAATCTACCTATCTTTGTCTTAAAAACATTTAATGAAGGAGCCTCTACTGCTTCACTGGGCAAGGAATTCCATAGATTCACAACCCTTTGGGTGAAGAAGTTCCTCCTAAACTCAGTCCTAAATCTACTTCCCCTTATTTTGAGGCTATGCCCCCTAGTTCTGCTTTCCCCGACCAGTGGAAACAACCTGCCCGCATCTATCCTATCTATTCCCTTCATAATCTTATATGTTTCTATAAGATCCCCCCTCATCCTTCTAAATTCCAACGAGTACAGTCCCAGTCTACTCAACCTCTCCTCATAATCCAACCCCTTCAGCTCTGGGATTAACCTAGTGAATCTCCTCTGCACTCCCTCCAGTGCCAGTACGTCCTTTCTCAGGTGAGGAGACCAAAACTGAACACAATACTCCAGATGCGGCCTCACCAACACCCTATACAGCTGCAACATAACATCCCTGTTTATAAACTCCCTCTAGCAATGAAGGATAAAATTCCATTTGCCTTCTTAATTACCTGCAGCACCTGCAAACCAATCTTTTGCAATTCATGCACAAGGACACCCAGGTTCCTCTGCACAGTAGCATACTGCAATTTTTTTACCATTTAAATAATAGTCCATTTTGCTGTCAACAATTGTGGACCCAACACTGATCCCTGAGGCACACAACTAGCCACTGATCATCAACCATTTATCCCCACTTTTTGCTTTCTGTTAACCAATCCTCTATCCATGCTAATACATTTCCCGTAATGCCTTGCACCTTTATCTTATTCAGCAGCCTTTTGTGTGGCACCTTGTCGAATGCTTTCTGGAAATCCAGATACACCACATTCACCGGTTCCCCGTTGTCCACCGCACACGTAATGTCCCCAAAAAATTCCACTCAATTAGTTAGGCACGACCTGCCCTTTATGAACCCATGCTGCGTCTGCCCAATGGGGCAATTTCTATCCAGATGCCTCGCTATTTCTTCCTTGATGATAGATTCTAACATATTCCCTACTACCGAAGTTAAGCTCACTGGCCTATAATTACCCGCTTTCTGCCTACCTCCTTTTTTAAACAGTGGTGTCACATTTACTGTTTTCCAATCTGCCGGAACCGCCCCAGGATCCAGCGAATTTTGGTAAATTACCACGAGCGCATTTGCTATTTCCCCCGCCTTCTCTTTTAGTACCCTGGAATGCATTCCATCAGGGCCAGGAGACGTGTCCACCTTTAACCCCATTAGCTTGCCCAACATTACCTCCCGAGTGATAATGATCGTTTCTAGGTCCTCACCTGTCATAGCCTCATTGCCAATGATTATTGGCTTGTTATTTGTGTCTTCCACTGTGAAGACCGACCCAAAAAACCTGTTCAATTCCTCAGCCATTTCCTCATTTCCCATTATTGAATCCCATTTCTCATCCTCTAAAGGACCAATGTTTACCTTAGCCACTCTTTTTCATTTTATATATTTGTAGAAACGTTTGCTATCTGTTTTTATATTCTGAGCAAGTTTATTCTCATAATCTATCTTACTTTTCTTTATAGCTTTTTTTGTGGTTTTCTGTTGCCCCCTAAAGATTTCCCAGTCCTCTAGTCTCCCACTGATCTTTGCCACTTTTCTTTCAATTTGATTCCCTCCTTTATTTCCTCAGATATCCATGTCTGATTATCCCTTTTCCGACAATCCTTCCTTTTCACTGGTTTCTACTTTTTCTGTCACTGTGAAAAATCGCTTTGAAAGTTCTCCACTGTTCCTCAATTGTCCCCCCACAAAGTCTTTGCTCCACCCTGGCGAACTCCTCCCTCAGCCCATTGTGGGGATTTTCACAGTAACTTCACTTGTGACACTAATAAACATTATTATTATTATTAGTCTCCTTTGTTTAAGCACAAAACACTGGGATTGGATTTTACCTTCTCGCCCTCCAACTGAATTTTAAATTCAACCACACTGTGATTGCTCCTTCCGAAAGAGAACAAAAAACAAAGAACAAAGAAAAGTACAGCACAGGAACAGGCCCTTCGGCCCTCCAAGCTGCCCGTCTAAACTACAATCTTCTACACTTCCTGGGTCCGTATCCCTCTATTCCCATCCTATTCATGTATTTGTCCAGATGCCCCTTAAACGTCACAAGGTTGAAAGATACGAAGCTTTGAGGAGCCTGAGGTGCAATTAACCATCTGAAAAAGTTTGGGCCGATGCAATTCTGTTTTGATTAGGGGGATTCCTTGGGGAGTTCATTAGTTTCCAACTTGGTGAAATGATGTCATTGCTGGGTGGAGCCACGGCATTTTCAGAAAGCATCTTTCAGTTTCAGTACTGACCTGGCTGAGGGCGTGCCCAGTGCAACTGTTCTGCTCCCTGTAGGTTAGTTAAAAGAGATTAACTGTATTTGAAGCAGTGCAGACCTGTCGGAGGACAAAGTGGAGCTCAACAAACCATTGAAAAAACTCTCAGAAGACATATGGTAAGAGTTTCTGCAGGGGTTCAGACCAGAGTCAGGTCTGTAAGGCAGTGTCAAAAGATCTCTTTCTCAAAGAATAACTCTACAAAGCAAGTATCCTTCTGTGCCATTGGTACTCAGGGTGGATTGATGGCTGAGATGGTTTATTTTCTTGTGGTTTAAGTGGGAATAAAAATAGCTAGTATGGTTATTATACTCACGGTGTCGAGTAGTCATGTTTAAGGGGTATTGTCTTTATATCATCACTATGCTTTTGTGTGAAATCTCTCCTAGGGCAAGGTGTCCTTTCCTCACAATCTTATAAAATTAAAATAAGGTATTGGGGTTTCTGCGAGTATCCCAGTCACTTTGGCGTCTGCTCCAGGATCACAAAGCTCTTGTGCTGTGAGATTAGCATGAAGGCGGTCAGAGAAGAGGTGGAGGGTTTGGATGTTTGTGGAAGGGGAGCAATCAAGCGGCTGCTTTGTCCTGGATGGTGTCGAGCTTCTTGAGTGTTGTTGGAGCTGCTCATCCAGGCAATTGGAGAGTATTCCATCACACTCGGGACTTGTGCCTTGTAGATGGTGGACAGGCTTTGGGGGGGTCAGGAGGTGAGTTACTCGCTGTAGGATTCCCAGCCTCTGACCTGCCCTGGTAGCCACAGTATTAATGTGTCTGGGTCCAGTTCAGTTTCTGATCAATGGAACCCCCAGGATGCTGATTGTGGGGTTTCAGCGATGGTAATGCCATTGAATGTCAAGGGGCGGTGGTCAGATCCTCTCTTGTAGGAGATGGTCATTGCCTGGCACTTGTGTGGCGCGAATGTAACTTGCCACTTGTCAGCCCCGAGCCTGGATATTGTCCAGGTCTCGCTGCATTTGGACAGGGACTGCTTCATTATCTGAGGAGTCAGGAATGGTGCTGAACATTGTGCAGTCATCCGCAAACATCTTCATTTCTGATCTGGTGATGGAAGGGAGGTCATTGATGAAGCAGCTGAAGATGGTTGGGGCCGAGGACACGACCCTGAAGAACTCCTGCAGTGGTGTGCTGGAGCTGAGATGATTGACCTCCAACCACCACAACCACCTTCCTTTGTGCCGGGTATGACTCCGACCAGCGGAGAGTTTCCCCGATTCCCACTGACTCCAGTTTAGCTCGGGCTCCTTGATGCCACGCTCGGCCAAACGCTGCCTTGATGTCGAGGGCAGTCACTCCCACCTCACCTCTGGCATTCCGCTCTTTTGACCGGCATGGCACAGACGTAGAGGGAGATGACGCAGTCAGTGGATGATGTGACACAAACCCTCAGGGTGGTGGCACAGTTGTGACGTGATGCAGGCGGAGATAGTTTGCTCCCTGTGCTCCGTGGCCGCGAACGTTCAGAGCCTTGTCGATACCAGAGTGGGCCTCCAGGACTGGCAGTGCCAGGTGTCGGGAGGGGGGGGGGGGCCTCAGGGGGGGCTCCGCTCGCACCCCCGCCCCATGGAGTAGCCCGGGGCCATCGGGCACCTCGAGGGAGGAGGAGGTGCTGGGGCCCGTGCGGGTGACTCGAAGCAGGGGAGGTGCTGGAGCAACGCAGCACCTCGGACTCCTCCCCTCCTGTCCCTGATGCATCTGGTGGGCAGCGGGCGGAACAAGGCGGCACCACGCCAACCGGGACGGCCGAGCAGCGGCCGGGCCCATCCAGGCAGCTCACCCCTGGAGACACTCGCCAGCGGGGATCTTGTCGCAGGACAGGAGTCACAGCAGACTGCCTCCACGCCTGCTGTACTGTCTGGGGAACCACCTCGGCGTAGTGTTAGGGCCCATAAGGTCTGAAAGGTAGGCACCAGTTAGGTTGGCACGGGTGCAGGGCACAGTTTAATTATTGGGGCTAGGACACAAACCTGTAAATATTTGTTCACAATAAACGCCTGGACACTGTTACAACCTGCCTGGGCCCCGTCAGGAAGGTGTGAAGGGTCGGCTGGTCCGGACTGGCCTCAAATATGGGCGAGGGTGGGGGTGGGCTTGGCCCAGGGACAGCAGTTCAGATCCGGTGTCCGTCTCCCCCGAACCAGTCGGTGAACCTGGAGGCGGTCAGAGCGTCCCGGGTGCATTGGCCCTGGCGTGGCTTCCCGTGCCAGCCCAGGCCCCATGTCCTGCCCATCCTCGCCCTCCCCGCATCCTCATCGGACGAGGCCTGGTGTTCATCCTCCTCCTCCAGCACGTCGCCCCTCTGCTGCGCCGTGTTGTGGAGGATGCAGCGGGCGACCCTCCCAGCATCGTACTGGAGGCCCCTCCCAGCATCGTACTGGAGGCCCCTCCCAGCATCGTACTGGAGGCCCCTCCCAGCATCGTACTGGAGGCCCCTCCCAGCATCGTACTGGAGGCCCCTCCCAGCATCGTACTGGAGGCCCCTCCCAGCATCGTACTGGAGGCCCCTCCCAGCATCGTACTGGAGGCCCCTCCCAGCATCGTACTGGAGGCCTCTCCCAGCATCGTACTGGAGGCCCCTCCCAGCATCATACTGGAGGCCCCTCCCAGCATCGTACTGGAGGCCCCTCCCAGCATCGTACTGGAGGCCCCTCCCAGCATCGTACTGGAGGCCCCTCCCAGCATCGTACTGGAGGCCCCTCCCAGCATCGTACTGGAGGCCCCTCCCAGCATCGTACTGGAGGCCCCTCCCACCTGAACCACACCTTCAGGTGGCCGATGCCCGATCATGCCCCTGGTCGCTGTATGGGCGTCACCGTAGTCCGGGAAGGAGTTATCAGCCATGGCCGCAGCGGATAACCCCCGTCACCTAAGAGCCGATCCCCCCAGCCGGGGGTGCACCTCACAAAGGCCAGGAACCGTCGAGTGCTGCAGCCTCCTCCTCCTCGAGCAGCTCCAACTCGCACAGCCGCAGGGCCACCATTGCTGGTTGGATTCCAATATCCATTGTCTGCAGGGGGGGGAAAGGTCGACATGTTAGCCTGGTGCGTACCCCCGTGCCCAAACAGGTACCGGGTTACACGGTGCCCCCGGTTGGCACTGCGGGCTCTGACCCCAAATGTCCCTTCCCCCTCCCCCATCCACGTACCCTTGCCCCGTCGGTGCCCGGCCCCCTGGGGGCCCCTGGCCCTGGCACCCGTCCCTGTTGCCAGGGATACTGTCGGCTGTCGCTGCCCTTGCCAGGGATACTCCCCTGTCCGGTGCCCCCCTGTAGGCTGCTGTGTGCCCAGCTGGTAGGTGGTGGCCGGTTGGAGGGGGGTGGTATGGCGGAGGATGGGGTGGGTGTGGGGGCACCCATACGGCCGGGGTCACTCTGCAGAACCAGGGCCAAGGTGGATGGTCAGTGGGGTGCGCAGCAAGATGGCTGCCTTGCAGTCCGCAGCAGCCCACGGTCCCGCCGCTCCACGTCCGACCTCCTCTCTCTCCCTCATCAACCGCGGCGTCTGTTACCCAATTTAAAAAACCACAAGTGATCCTCGCCATTGGGGATTTGTCCCGGTGGAGGCGGAGCATCGCGGAGGTGCCGGAGAATACTGGGTCAGGCCCATTGGTGATATGCCCACAGCGTTTACTGTACGTGCAGAGCGGAACGCAATGATGCCGCTGTCGGGGTGGCGGAGAATTGGGAGTTGCCGTGAAACCGGCGTCTGCCACGATTTCGGCGTCAAAACCAATTCTCCGCCCAATCGCGTTTCCCGATTATAGCGTCTGCTGCAGAACAATCCCGGCCACTACTTTTGTCATCAAAACATCTCAGTACCAGCCCGTCGATACGTTTATTCAACTGGTTTAGGAGTTGGAACCTTGCCTTTCTTATCCCGAAAACGCTGAGCATGAATGTTCAGAATGAGATGGGCCGGGATGGAGACCGGGATCTCCCCTGGGATGGGCCGGGAGTCTGGAATCTCCCCTGGGATGGGCCGGGAGTCTGGAATCTCCCCTGGATAGGCCGGGAGTCTGGACTCTCCCCCGGATGGGCTGGGAATCTGGAATCTCCCCTGGGATGGGCCAGCAGTCTGGAATCTCCCCTGGGATGGGCCAGCAGTCTGGAATCTCCCCTGGATGGGCCAGCAGTCTGGACTCTCCCCCGGATGGGCTGGGAATCTGGAATCTCCCCTGGGATGGGCCAGCAGTCTGGAATCTCCCCTGGGATGGGCCAGCAGTCTGGAATCTCCCCTGGATGGGCCAGCAGTCTGGAATCTCCCCTGGGATGGGCCAGCAGTCTGGAATCTCCCCTGGGATGGGCCAGCAGTCTGGAATCTCCCCTGGATGGGCCAGCAGTCTGGAATCTCCCCTGGGATGGGCCAGCAGTCTGGAATCTCCCCTGGGATGGGCCAGCAGTCTGGAATCTCCCCTGGATGGGCCAGCAGTCTGGAATCTCCCCTGGATGGGCCAGCAGTCTGGAATCTCCCCTGGGATGGGCCAGCAGTCTGGAATCTCCCCTGGATAGGCCGGGAGTCTGGACTCTCCCCCGGATGGGCCGGGAGTCTGGACTCTCCCCTGGATGGGCCGGGAGTCTGGACTCTCCCCCGGATGGGCCGGGAGTCTGGACTCTCCCCCGGATGGGCCGGGAGTCTGGACTCTCCCCTGGCGTTCTCTCCTTACACTGAGCAGATTTGCTTTTTTAACACAAATGTTTGTGACCTCTTGTTCTGGAAATGCCATCTGCCGGGGTTCAGGCCAGCTTTGTAACCGGAGTAACTCTGTCCGCTCTCCACACAGAACGCTGACGCCAGGATTAAGGGCAGCAGATTGGCTGAACTAACAGGTCGCAGCATTTTAATTATTTTATAATTCTCACTAACATAAAAATCAAAGATGGAAATGCCAAACCTTAAACAAAGAGTGAGAACCCCCCGCACAGAAACACATCCATCGTTCTCAGCAGGGTTGGAGGCATGTTCCTGCTCAGCTTGTTGGTGCTAAACCGTCAGACTATCGTCCAGACAGCGAGTGGCAGCTCCAGGCACAACACTGGAACAGTCATTTTGGGATAATTTACCAGCCTTGCCACACCTGACTTGGTGACACAGCAACCTGATCTCTTCCTGCACACAGGAGCTCCTCCATGCAGGAAATGACGCTGAGTGTGGCCTCGGGGTGGGGGGGGTATTCCCCACCGGGCACTAAAAATAAACAGAGTGCCGTTAGAAAGCGGGGTAATTCCCGGTGCTGCAACCTCGCTCAGCCCACCCAGAAGGGCTTTCGTTTCTTTGGTTAGATCGGGTCCTCAGTGTGGGTGAATACCAATCAAGGCAGGAATGAGTGGCATGGGATACACTGGCATGGGATACACTGGCACAGCACTGGCATGGGATACACTGGCATGGGATACACTGGCATGGGATACACTGGCACAGCACTGGCATGGGATACACTGGCATGGGATACACTGGCATGGGATACACTGGCATGGGATACACTGGCACAGCACTGGCATGGGATATACTGGCATGGGATACACTGGCATGGGATACACTGGCACAGCACTGGCATGGGATATACTGGCATGGGATACACTGGCATGGGATACACTGGCATGGGATACACTGGCATGGGATACACTGGCACAGCACTGGCATGGGATACACTGGCATGGGATACACTGGCATGGGATACACTGGCACAGCACTGGCACGGGATACACTGGCATGGGATACACTGGCATGGCATACACTGGCATGGGATACACTGGCACAGCACTGGCATGGGATACACTGGCATGGGATACACTGGCATGGGATACACTGGCACAGCACTGGCATGGCATACACTGGCATGGGATACACTGGCATGGGATACACTGGCACAGCACTGGCATGGGATACACTGGCACAGCACTGGCATGGGATACACTGGCATGGGATACACTGGCATGGGATACACTGGCACAGCACTGGCATGGGATACACTGGCATGGGATACACTGGCACAGCACTGGCATGGGATACACTGGCATGTGATACACTGGCATGGTACACACTGGCACAGCACTGGCATGGGATACACTGGCATGGGATACACTGGCACAGCACTGGCATGGGATACACTGGCATGGGATACACTGGCATGGGATACACTGGCACAGCACTGGCATGGGATACACTGGCATGGGATACACTGGCATGGGATACACTGGCACAGCACTGGCATGGGATACACTGGCATGGGATACACTGGCATGGGATACACTGGCACAGCACTGGCATGGGATACACTGGCATGGGATACACTGGCATGGGATACACTGGCATGGGATACACTGGCACAGCACTGGCACGGGATACACTGGCATGGGATACACTGGCATGGCATACACTGGCATGGGATACACTGGCACAGCACTGGCATGGGATACACTGGCATGGGATACACTGGCATGGGATACACTGGCATGGGATACACTGGCACAGCACTGGCATGGGATACACTGGCATGGGATACACTGGCATGGGATACACTGGCACAGCACTGGCATGGGATACACTGGCACAGCACTGGCATGGGATACACTGGCATGGGATACACTGGCATGGGATACACTGGCACAGCACTGGCATGGGATACACTGGCATGGGATACACTGGCACAGCACTGGTATGGGATACACTGGCATGGTACACACTGGCACAGCACTGGCATGGGATACACTGGCATGGGATACACTGGCACAGCACTGGCATGGGATACACTGGCATGGGATACACTGGCATGGAATACACTGGCATGGGATACACTGGCATGGGATACACTGGCACAGCACTGGCATGGGATACACTGGCATGGGATACACTGGCATGGGATACACTGGCACAGCACTGGCATGGGATACACTGGCATGGGATACACTGGCATGGGATACACTGGCATGGGATACACTGGCACAGCACTGGCATGGGATACACTGGCATGGGATACACTGGCATGGGATACACTGGCACAGCACTGGCATGGGATACACTGGCACAGCACTGGCATGGGATACACTGGCACAGCACTGGCATGGGGTGCACTGGCATGGGATACACTGGCATGGGATACACTGGCATGGGATACACTGGCACAGCACTGGCATGGGATATACTGGCATGGGATACACTGGCATGGGATACACTGGCACAGCACTGGCATGGGATATACTGGCATGGGATACACTGGCATGGGATACACTGGCACAGCACTGGCATGGGATACACTGGCATGGGATACACTGGCATGGGATACACTGGCACAGCACTGGCACGGTATACACTGGCATGGCATACACTGGCATGGGATACACTGGCACAGCACTGGCATGGGATACACTGGCATGGGATACACTGGCATGGGATACACTGGCACAGCACTGGCATGGCATACACTGGCATGGGATACACTGGCATGGGATACACTGGCACAGCACTGGCATGGGATACACTGGCACAGCACTGGCATGGGATACACTGGCATGGGATACACTGGCATGGGATACACTGGCACAGCACTGGCATGGGATACACTGGCATGGGATACACTGGCACAGCACTGGCATGGGATACACTGGCATGGGATACACTGGCATGGTACACACTGGCACAGCACTGGCATGGGATACACTGGCATGGGATACACTGGCACAGCACTGGCATGGGATACACTGGCATGGGATACACTGGCATGGGATACACTGGCACAGCACTGGCATGGGATACATTGGCATGGGATACACTGGCATGGGATACACTGGCACAGCACTGGCATGGGATACACTGGCATGGGATACACTGGCATGGGATACACTGGCACAGCACTGGCATGGGATACACTGGCATGGGATACACTGGCATGGGATACACTGGCACAGCACTGGCACGGGATACACTGGCATGGGATACACTGGCATGGCATACACTGGCATGGCATACACTGGCACAGCACTGGCATGGGATACACTGGCATGGGATACACTGGCATGGGATACACTGGCATGGGATACACTGGCACAGCACTGGCATGGGATACACTGGCATGGGGTACACTGGCATGGGATACACTGGCACAGCACTGGCATGGGATACACTGGCACAGCACTGGCATGGGATACACTGGCATGGGATACACTGGCATGGGATACACTGGCATGGGATACACTGGCACAGCACTGGCATGGGATACACTGGCATGGGATACACTGGCACAGCACTGGCATGGGATACACTGGCATGGGATACACTGGCATGGTACACACTGGCACAGCACTGGCATGGGATACACTGGCATGGGATACACTGGCACAGCACTGGCATGGGATACACTGGCATGGGATACACTGGCATGGGATACACTGGCATGGGATACACTGGCACAGCACTGGCATGGGATACACTGGCATGGGATACACTGGCATGGGATACACTGGCACAGCACTGGCATGGGATACACTGGCATGGGATACACTGGCATGGGATACACTGGCATGGGATACACTGGCACAGCACTGGCATGGGGTACACTGGCATGGGATACACTGGCATGGGATACACTGGCACAGCACTGGCATGGGATACACTGGCACAGCACTGGCATGGGATACACTGGCACAGCACTGGCATGGGATACACTGGCACAGCACTGGCATGGGGTGCACTGGCACAGCACTGGCATGGGATACACTGGCACAGCACTGGCATGGGATACACTGGCATGGGATACACTGGCATGGGATACACTGGCATGGGATACACTGGCACAGCACTGGCATGGGATACACTGGCATGGGATACACTGTCATGGGATACACTGGCACAGCACTGGCATGGGATACACTGGCACAGCACTGGCATGGGATACACTGGCACAGCACTGGCATGGGGTACACTGGCACAGCACTGGCATGGGATACACTGACACAACACTGGCATGGGATACACTGGCATGGGACACACTGGCACAGCACTGGCATGGGGTACACTGGCACAGTACTGGCATGGGATACACTGGCACAGCACTGGCATGTGATACACTGGCACAGCACTGGCATGGGGTACACTGGCACAGCACCGGCATGGGATACACTGGCACAGCACTGGCATGGGGTACACTGGCACAGCACTGGCATGGGATACACTGACACAACACTGGCATGGGATACACTGGCACAGCACTGGCATGGGGTACACTGGCACAACACTGGCATGGGATACACTGGCACAGCACTGGCATGGGATACACTGGCACAGCACTGGCATGGGATACACTGGCACATCACTGGCATGGGATACACTGGCACAGCACTAGCACTAGCACGGGATACACTGGCATGGGATACACTGGCATGGGGCACACTGGCACAGCGCTGGCATGGGATACACTGGCATGGGATACACTGGCATGGGGTACACTGGCACAGCACTGGCATGGGATACACTGGCATAACACTGGCATGGGATGCACTGGCACAGCACTGGCATGGGATACACTGACACAACACTGGCATGGGATACACTGGCACAGCACTGGCATGGGTACACTGGCACAGCACTGGCATGGGATACACTGGCACAGCACTGGCATGGGGTACACTGGCACAGCACTGGCATGGGGTACACTGGCACAGCACTGGCACAGCACTGGCATGGGGTACACTGGTACAGCACTGGCATGGGATACACTGGCATAACACTGGCATGGGATGCACTGGCACAGCACTGGCATGGGATACACTGGCATAATACTGGGAGAGGTGTTATCACAAGTTCATTAGGGCCGGGAAGTTGAAACAGACAACAGAAATTTCCAAAAGGGAAATGCATAAATTCTTGAAAAAGGAAAAACATTTGGGGCCGTGGGGGAAGGCAGGTGGTTGGGATTATTACAGAGCTCTGTCAATGTGCTAGCACATACATGACAGGCCGAATGGCCTCTGTCTTGGTGTTTTATTCTCTGTATCCTAGGGACGATATATAATTTGTACATTGATTGTATTATATTTATATCTGTGCAGTTATATTATTGAAGAACCTGGTGGCAGGGTTCACTCTTCCCATCACTTGTCAATGGGATTTTCTACTGTAAACACCCAACTCCACCGGCAAACCTGCAGGCGGGAGTGGGTTGCCGGTGGGAAAAGTCAATCGCAACCAGCGGAGAATTCCGTCCAGTGTGTTTAGATTTAGGTAAGCAGTTTGTGGGATTTGAGTGGGATAGCGATGATGTAATTAATAGGAGGAGCCAGGTCTGTAGTGGGCAGTTCTAGCGGGAGGATTTTTTTTAGTTGCACAAGGACAGCAGGATTTCCAGGCTGATCGGGAAAGGGACTGTCCACACTTTAGTGCAGCAAGTATCCGTGTGTTTGCTAACTTTCCTTTTGATCTGTAAAGGGATTAGCTTAATTGGAGATAGAGAAGGTATCCGTTAGAATGGTTTTTCTTGTAATAATCTTTATTATTGTCACAAGTAGGCTTACATTAACGCTGCAATGAAGTTACTGTGAAAAGCCCCTAGTCGCCACATTCCGGCGCCTGTTCGGGTACACAGAGGGAGAATTCAGAATGTCCAATTCACCTAACAGCATGTCTTTGGACTGTGGGAGGAAACCGGAGCACCCGGAGGAAACCCAAGCACACAGTGACCCAGCCGGGAATCAAACCTGGGACCCTGGCGCTGTGAAGCAACAGGGCTAACCACTGTGCTACCATGCGCCTTAAGAATTGTTTAACTGTTAATTGAAAAGCTATTTTTCTGTGACGTTAATTTGTTTAATCCAATGGCTGAGAGGGCAGTTGGTGAGAGACTGACTGTCGGGGTACTGTTGACAGGTGCTGCCTATGCCAGGGGTACTGTCCATGGCCCCTGTAGAGGTTGCTGTGCACCCAGAGGTCAGAGTGACAGGTCATCCACTTCCTGGGGCTGCAAATTTCATTCCTTTGCGTTTTCTATGAAGCGAGACTGAGTAAACTGGGCTTCTATTGTTGGAAATTTAGACGAATGAGAGGTGATTGAAGCTTCACGGTTCCGAGTGGATTCGATAGGGTGGATGCTGAGAGGCTGATTCTGCTGGTCGGGAATCTATAACCCGACTGGAATAAGAGGCTGAACGTTTAGGAATGAGGTGAGATGCCCATGTCATCACTTTTATACAGAGCAGTTCCTCCGACCCCCCCCCCCGAACCCCCCCCCCGCCGTCTCCGTCCCCCCCACGTTACTAGGGGAGTTCACACTTAGCAGTGCGAGGGGGAAATCGAATGGAGCTCAGTCCTTGGCCCTCATGGGGATTAACACAGATAAACCTGATCGTCATTACATCTTTACACCGACTAAACGTTTAGGCTCATACACAAGATCAGTGAAGGAAGCTGTGAGTGTTTATACAGGAGTGAGTGTGTTTATACAGGAGTGAGTGCATTTACACAGGAGTGTGTTAATACAGGAACGAGTGCATTTACACAGGAACGAGTGCGTTGACACAGGAGTGAGTGCGTTTACACAGGAGTTAGTGCGTTTAGGCAGGAGTGAGTGTCTTTACACAGGAGGGAGTGTATTTATAGAGTGTGTGCGTTTACACAGGAGTGAGAGTGGTTACATAGGAGTGAGTGCGTTCACACAGGAGTAAGTGTACTTACACAGGAGAGTGCTTTTACACTGGAGGGAGTGCGTTTACACAGGAGTAAGAGTGCTTACACAGGAGTGACAGTGTTTACACAGGAGTGAGAGTATTCACACAGGACTGAGTGTGTTTACACGGGAGTGAGTGCATTTACTCAGGAGTGAGTGCGTGAGTGCATTTACTCAGGAGTGAGAGTGTTTACACAGGAGTGAGTGTGGACACACGCCGTGCACAGTACACACACAGGGTACAGCACACACACAAGATACAGGCACACACCATGCATAGTACACACATCAAGTACAGTACACACACCAAATAAAGTACACACACCGTTCACAGTACACACTGAGCACACACACTATGTACAGTACACACACACAGAGTACAGGTCACACAGCATGTACAGTACACACACCGAATACAGAACACAGTTCACAGTACACACACCGTGCACAGTACACACACCATGCATAGTACACACACTGTGCACAGTACACACCGAGTACAGGACACACACCGAGTACACATACCAAATACAGTCCACATACCAAGTACAGTAGAAACACCGAGTATAATATACACCGTGTACACTACATGCACCGTTTACAGTACACACAGAGTACAGTACACAGTGTACAGTATACACACCGAGTACACACACAGTGTACACACACCGAGCCCAGCACACACACTGAGTTCAGTACACACCATGTACAGTACACACACCGAGTACAGTACACACACCGAGTACAGTACACACACCGAGTACAGTACACACACCGAGTACAGTACACACACCGAGTACAGTACACACCGTGTACAGTATACACCATGCACAGTACACACACTGAGTACAGTACACACACCGTGTACAGTACACACACCGTGTACAGTACACACACCATGTACAATACACACACCGAGTACAGTACACACACCGTGTACAGTACATACACCGAGTACAGTAGTGTACAGTACACACACCGTGTACCGTACACAGTGTACAGTACACACACCGTGTACAGTACACACACCATGTACAGTACACACACCATGTACAGTACACACATACATAGAATACTCACAGCTACTGGGCGAATTCCGAGGAAATTCAGGTCACTGTTCTCTCCGAACAAGTATCCTTCAGGATAGGTTGAGTCGAACGTCTGCCCTCCCATGATGAAATGACTGGCAAAGTAATTGCCTGAAAGAGAGAACACGGATTCAGCGGCTACGAACTGAGGATCAGGCGGCCAACATGTTCCTCCGGGGGAGCAGTAAACTGCGCCCAAGGCCAGAGGTCAAACTGTGGGCGGAGGAGAAGGGCGAGTGTGTGTAGTTTGGCTGGTTTACACTCTGATGAGGACACAGAGCACAAACCCTTCAAAGTGTGACACCCTGTGAAACATGGCAGGTCACATGGAAACATTGGAAATAGGAGCAGGAGGCCATTTCGAGCCTGCTCCACCAGTCACTCCGACCAGGGCTGATCATCCAGCTCAATAGCCGAATCCCAATTCCCCCATATCCTTTCATTCCCTTCGCACTAAATGCTACATCTAACTGCTGTTCGGGACCCATCAGGCTGATTTCACAGATTCTGACAGTTTTCCTCTCTAGTCCGGAGCAGCTGATTGCATATTTATGGCATTTCAAATTTTTCCCCAATAGGAAAAAACTTGGGGCAGCAGGAAAATCGCCGGCAGCATTGTCCCCTGTATCATTAGAGACATAGGAAAAAAACAGAAAGCCCACCCCCTGGTTTAGCACACTGGGCTAAATCGCTGGCTTTGAAAGCAGACCAAGGCAGGCCAGCAGCACGGTTCAATTCCCGTAACAGCCTCCCCGAACAGGTGCCGGAATGTGGCGACTAGGGGCTTTTCACAGTAACTTCCGTTGAAGCCTACTTGTGACAATAAGCGATTTTCATTTCATTTCAATCCCGGTTTCCCATTCCCAGCTTCAGTGATTCCCAATCCCGGTTACAGTGATTCCCAATCCCGGTTACAGTGATTCCCATTCCCGGTTACAGTGATTCACAATCCTGGTTACAAAGTTTCCCAATCCCTGCTACAATGTTTCCCATTCCCGGTTACAATGTTTCCCATTCCCGGTTACCGGTTACAATGTTTCCCAATCCCGGTTACAATGCTTCCCAATCCCGGTTACAATGTTTCCCATTCCCGGTTACAGTGATTCCCAACCCTTGTTATAATGTTTCCCAATCCCGGTTACAGTATTTCCCATTCCCGGTTACAGTGATTCCCATTCCCGGTCACAGTGTTTCTCATTCCCGGTTACAGTGTTTCCCATTCCCGGTCACAGTGTTTCTCATTCCCGGTCACAGTGTTTCCCATTCCCGGTTACAATGTTTCCCATTCCCGGTTACAGTGATTCCCATTCCCGGTTACAATGTTTCCCATTCCCGGTTACAGTGATTCCCATTCCCGGGTACAGTGTTTCCCAATCCCGGTTACAGTGTTTCCCATTCCCGGTTACGGTGTTTCCCATTCTCGGTTACATTGTTTCTCATTCCCAGTTACAGTGTTTCCCATTCCCGGTTACAGTGTTTCCCAATCCCGGTTACAGTGATTCCTATTCCCGGTTACAATGTTTCCCAATCCCGGTTACAATGTTTTCCAATCCCGGTTACAGTGCTTCCCAATCTCGGTTACAATGCTTCCTATTCCCGGTTACAATGTTTCCCATTCCCGGTTACAGTGATTCCCATTCCTGGTTACAGTGTTTCCCAATCCCGGTTACAGTGATTCCCATTCCCGGGTACAGTGTTTCCCAATCCCGGTTACAGTGTTTCCCATTCCCGGTTACGGTGTTTCCCATTCTCGGTTACATTGTTTCTCATTCCCAGTTACAGTGTTTCCCATTCCCGGTTACAGTGTTTCCCAATCCCGGTTACAGTGATTCCTATTCCCGGTTACAATGTTTCCCAATCCCGGTTACAATGTTTTCCAATCCCGGTTACAGTGCTTCCCAATCTCGGTTACAATGCTTCCTATTCCCGGTTACAATGTTTCCCATTCCCGGTTACAGTGATTCCCATTCCTGGTTACAGTGTTTCCCAATCCCGGTTACAGTGTTTCCCAATCCCGGTTACAATGATTCCCATTCCAGGTTATAATCTTTTCCATTCCCGGTTACAATGTTTCCCAATCCCGGTTACAGTGTTTCCCAATTCCCAGTTACAGTGATTCCCATTCCTGGTTATAAAGTTTCCCATTCCCGTTTACAGTGTTTCCCATTCCCGGTTACAATGTTTCCCATTCCCGGTTACAGTGATTCCCAATCCCCGTCACAATGTTTCCCATTCCCGGTTACAGTGATTCCCATTCCGGTTACAGTGATTCCCATTCCCGGTTACAGTGTTTCCCATTCCCAGTTACAATGTTTCCCTTTCTCGGGTACAGTGATTCCCATTCCCGGTTACAATGTTTCCCATTCCCGGTTACAATGTTTCCCATTCACGGTTACAATGTATCCCAATCCCGGTTACAATGTATCCCAATCCTGGTTACAGTGAGTCCCAATCCCGGTTACAGTGTTTCCCATTCCCGGTTACAATGAATCCCAATCCCGGTTACAATGTTTCCCAATCCTGGTTACAGTGATTCCCATTCCCGGTTACAAT
The DNA here is from genome assembly GCF_047496885.1 of Scyliorhinus torazame. Classification (NCBI taxonomy): domain Eukaryota; kingdom Metazoa; phylum Chordata; class Chondrichthyes; order Carcharhiniformes; family Scyliorhinidae; genus Scyliorhinus; species Scyliorhinus torazame. Next base: position 169,697,048 of record NC_092724.1, read on the forward strand.
GTTTCCCATTCCCGGTTACAATGATTCCCATTCCAGGTTACGGTGTTTCCCATTCCGGCTACAGTGATTCCCATTCCCGGTTACGGTGTTTCCCATTCCCGGTTACAGTGTTTCCCATTCCTGGTTACAGTGTTTCCCAATCCGGGTTACAGTGATTCCCATTCCCTGGTACAGTAATTCCCATTCCCGGTTACAGTGATTCCCATCCCCGGTTGCAGTGATTCCCATTCCCGGTTACAGTGAATCCCAATCCCGGTTACAGTGATTCCCATTCCCGGTTACAATGAATCCCGGTTACAGTGATTCCCAATCCCGGTTACAATGAATCCCGGTTACAGGGATTCCCAATCCCGGTTACAGTGATTCCATTCCCGGGTACAGTGATTCCCATTCCCGGTTACAATGAATCCCAATCCCGGTTACAATATTTCCCATTCCCGGTTACAGTGAGTCCCAATCCCGGTTACAGTGTTTCCCATTCCTGGTTACAATGAATCCCAATCCCGGTTACAATGTTTCCCATTCCCGGTTACAATGATTCCCAATCCCGGTTACAGTGATTCCCAATCCCGGTTACAATGTCTCCCAATCCCGGTTACAGTGATTCCCAATCCCGGTTACAATGTTTCCCATTCCCGGTTACAATGTTTCCCATTCTCGGTTACAATGTTTCCCATTCCCGGTCACAGTGTTTCCCATTCCCGGTCACAATGTTTCCCATTCTAGGTTACAGTGATTCCCAATCCTTGTTATAATGTTTCCCAATCCCGGTTACAGTGTTTCCCATTCCCGGTTACAATGATTCCCATTCCAGGTTATAATCTTTTCCATTCCCGGTTACAATGTTTCCCAATCCCGGTTACAGTGTTTCCCATTCCCAGTTACAGTGATTCCCATTCCTGGTTATAAAGTTTCCCATTCCCGTTTGCAGTGTTTCCCATTCCCGGTTACAATGTTTCCCATTCCCGGTTACAGTGATTCCCAATCCCCGTCACAATGTTTCCCATTCCCGGTTACAGTGATTCCCATTCCGGTTACAGTGATTCCCATTCCCGGTTACAGTGTTTCCCATTCCCAGTTACAATGTTTCCCTTTCTCGGGTACAGTGATTCCCATTCCCGGTTACAATGTTTCCCATTCCCGGTTACAATGTTTCCCATTCACGGTTACAATGTATCCCAATCCCGGTTACAATGTATCCCAATCCTGGTTACAGTGAGTCCCAATCCCGGTTACAGTGTTTCCCATTCCGGCTACAGTGATTCCCATTCCCGGTTACGGTGTTTCCCATTCCCGGTTACAGTGTTTCCCATTCCTGGTTACAGTGTTTCCCAATCCGGGTTACAGTGATTCCCATTCCCTGGTACAGTAATTCCCATTCCCGGTTACAGTGATTCCCATCCCCGGTTGCAGTGATTCCCATTCCCGGTTACAGTGAATCCCAATCCCGGTTACAGTGATTCCCATTCCCGGTTACAATGAATCCCGGTTACAGTGATTCCCAATCCCGGTTACAATGAATCCCGGTTACAGGGATTCCCAATCCCGGTTACAGTGATTCCATTCCCGGGTTCAGTGATTCCCATTCCCGGTTACAATGAATCCCAATCCCGGTTACAATATTTCCCATTCCCGGTTACAGTGAGTCCCAATCCCGGTTACAGTGTTTCCCATTCCTGGTTACAATGAATCCCAATCCCGGTTACAATGTTTCCCATTCCCGGTTACAATGATTCCCAATCCCGGTTACAGTGATTCCCAATCCCGGTTACAATGTCTCCCAATCCCGGTTACAATGTTTCCCATTCCCGGTTACAATGTTTCCCATTCTCGGTTACAATGTTTCCCATTCCCGGTCACAGTGTTTCCCATTCCCGGTCACAATGTTTCCCATTCTAGGTTACAGTGATTCCCAATCCTTGTTATAATGTTTCCCAATCCCGGTTACAGTATTTCCCATTCCCGGTTACAGTGATTCCCATTCCCGGTTACAGTGTTTCCCATTCCCGGTCACAGTGTTTCTCATTCCCGGTTACAGTGATTCCCATTCCCGGTTACAGTGTTTCCCAATCCCGGTTACGGTGTTTCCCATTCTCGGTTACAATGTTTCTCATTCCCGGTTACAGTGTTTCCCAAACCCGGTTACAGTGATTCCCATTCCCGGTTACAGTGTTTCCCAATCCCGGTTACGGTGTTTCCCATTCTCGGTTACAATGTTTCTCATTCCCGGTTACAGTGTTTCCCATTCCCGGGTACAGTGTTTCCCATTCCCAGTTACAGTGTTTCCCAATCCCGATTACGGTGTTTCCCATTCTCGGTTACAATGTTTCTCATTCCCGGTTACAGTGTTTCCCATTCCCGGTTACAATGTTTCCCAATCCCGGTTATAGTGATTCCTATTCCCGGTTACAATGTTTCCCAATCCCGGTTACAATGTTTTCCAATCCCGGTTACAGTGCTTCCCAATCTCGGTTACAATGCTTCCCATTCCCGGTTGCAATGTTTCCCATTCCCGGTTACAGTGATTCCCATTCCCGGTTACAGTGTTTCCCATTCACGGTTACAATGTTTCCCAATCCCGGTTACAATGTTTCCCAAAACCGGTTACAATGATTCCCATTCCAGGTTATAATCTTTTCCATTCCCGGTTACAATGTTTCCCATTCCCGGTTACAATGTTTCCCAATCCCGGTTACAATGTTTCCCATTCCCGGTTACAATGTTTCCCAATCCCGGTTACAGTGTTTCCCATTCCCGGTTACAGTGATTCCCAATCCCGGTTACAGTGTTTCCCAATCCCGGTTACAGTGATTCCCATTCCTGGTTATAAAGTTTCCCATTCCCGTTTACAGTGGTTCCCATTCCCGGTTACAATGTTTCCCAATCCCGGTTACAGTGTTTCCCATTCCCGGTTACAGTGATTCCCAATCCCGGTTACAATGTTTCCCATTCCCGGTTACAGTGATTCCCATTCGGGTTACAGTGATTCCCATTCCCGGTTACAGTGATTCCCATTCCCGGTTACAGTGTTTCCCATTCCCAGTTGCAATGTTTCCCTTTCTCGGGTACAGTGATTCCCATTCCCGGTTACAATGTGTCCCATTCCCGGTTACAATGTTTCCCATTCACGGTTACAATGATTCCCATTCCCGGTTACAATGAATCCCAAACCCGGTTACAATATTTCCCATTCCCGGTTACAGTGAGTCCCAATCCCGGTTACAGTGTTTCCCATTCCCGGTTACAATGAATCCCAATCCCGGTTACAATGTTTCCCAATCCCGGTTACAGTGATTCCCATTCCCGGTTACAATGAATCCCAATCCCGGTTACAATGTTTCCCAATCCGGGTTACAGTGATTCCCATTCCCGGTTACAGTGATTCCCATTCCCAGTTACAATGTTTCCCATTCCCGGTTACAGTGATTCCCATTCCCGGTTACGGTGTTTCCCATTCCCGGTTACAGTGTTTCCCAATCCGGGTTACGGTGATTCCCATTCCCTGGTACAGTAATTCCCATTCCCGGTTACAGTGATTCCCATCCCCGGTTGCAGTGATTCCCATTCCCGGTTGCAGTGAATCCCAATCCCGGTTACAGTGATTCCCATTCCCGGTTACAATGAATCCCCTTTCAGTGATTCCCAATCCCGGTTACAGTGATTCCCATTCCCGGGTACAGTGATTCCCATTCCCGGTTACAATGAATCCCAATCCCGGTTACAATATTTCCCATTCCCGGTTACAGTGAGTCCCAATCCCGGTTACAGTGTTTCCCATTCCTGGTTACAATGAATCCCAATCCCGGTTACAATGTTTCCCATTCCCGGTAACAGTGATTCCCAATCCCCGGTTACAGTGATTCCCATTCCCGGTTACAGTGATTCCCATTCCCGAATACAATGTTGACCATTCCCGGTTACAGTGATTCCCAATGCCGGTTACAGTGATTCCCATTCCCGGTAGCAGTGTTTCCCATTCCCGGTTACAGTGTTCCCCAATCCCGGTTACAATGGTCCCAATCCCGGTTACAGTGATTCCCAATCCCGGTTACAATGTTTCCCAATCCCGGTTACAATGATTCCTAATCCCGGTTACAATGTTTCCCAATCCCGGTTACAATGTTTCCCAATCCCGGGTACAGTGTTTCCCAATCCCGGTTACAATGTTTCCCATTCCCGGTTACAGTGTTTCCCAATCCCGGTTACAGTGTTTCCCAATCCCGGTTTCATTGTTCCCCAATCCCGGTTACAGTGATTCCCAATCCCGATTACAATGTTTCCCATTCCCGGTTACAATGTTTCCCTTTCCCGGTTAGTGTTTCCCAATCCCGATTACAATGTTTCCCATTCCCGATTACAATGTTTCCCTTTCCCGGTTACAGTGATTCGCAATCCCGGTTACAGTGATTCCCAATCCCGACTACAGTGTTCCCCAATCCCGGTTACAGTGATTCCCAATCCCGATTACAATGTTTCCCATTCCCGGTTACAATGATTCCCATTCCCGGTTACAGTGATTCCCATTCCCGGTTACAGTGATTCCCAATCCCGACTACAGTGTTCCCCAATCCCGGTTACAGTGATTCCCAATCCCGGTTACAATGATTCCCATTCCCTGTTACAGTGATTCCCATTCCCGGTTACAGTGATTCCCAATCCCGACTACAGTGTTCCCCAATCCCGGTTACAGTGTTTCCCAATCCCGGTTACAATGTTTCCCAATCCCGGGTACAGTGTTTCCCAATCCCGGTTACAATGTTTCCCAATCCCGGTTACAATGTTTCCCTTTCCCAGTTACAGTGATTCCCAATCCCGGTTACAGTGTTTCCCAATCCGGTTACAGTGATTCCCATTCCCGGTTACAGTGATTCCCATTCCCGGTTACAGTGATTCCCAATCCCGGTAACAGTGATTCCCATTCCCGGTTACAGTGTTTCCCAATCCCGGTTACAGTGTTCCCCAATCCCGGTTACAGTGATTCCCAATCCCGATTACAATGTTTCCCATTCCCGGTTACAATGATTCCCAATCCCGGTTACAGTGTTTCCCAATCCCGGTTACAATGTTTCCCTTTCCCGGTTAGTGTTTCCCAATCCCGATTACAATGTTTCCCATTCCCGATTACAATGTTTCCCTTTCCCGGTTACAGTGATTCGCAATCCCGGTTACAGTGATTCCCAATCCCGACTACAGTGTTCCCCAATCCCGATTACAATGTTTCCCATTCCCGGTTACAATGATTCCCATTCCCGGTTACAGTGATTCCCATTCCCGGTTACAGAGATTCCCAATCCCGACTACAGTGTTCCCCAATCCCGGTTACAATGATTCCCAATCCCGGTTACAATGATTCCCATTCCCGGTTACAGTGATTCCCATTCCCGGTTACAGTGTTCCCCAATCCCGGTTACAGTGATTCCCAATCCCGACTACAGTGTTCCCCAATCCCGGTTACAATGTTTCCCATTCCCGGTTACAGTGATTCCCAATCCCGGTTACAGTGATTCCCAATCCCGGTTACAATGTTTCCCATTCCCGGTTACAGTGATTCCCAATCCCGGTTACAATGATTCCCAATCCCGGTTACAGTGATTCCCAATCCCGGTTACAGTGATTCCCAATCCCGGTTACAGTGATTCCCATTCCCGGTTACAGTGATTCCCAATCCCGGTTACAGTGATTCCCAATCCCGGTTACAGTGTTCCCCAATCCCGGTTACAGTGATTCCCATTCCCGGTTACAGTGATTCCCAATCCCGGTTACAGTGATTCCCATTCCCGGTTACAGTGGTTCCCAATCCCGGTTACAATGATTCCCAATCCCGGTTACAATGTTTCCCATTCCCGGTTACAGTGATTCCCAATCCCGGTTACAATGATTCCCAATCCCGGTTACAGTGATTCCCAATCCCGGTTACAGTGATTCCCAATCCCGGTTACAGTGATTCCCATTCCCGGTTACAGTGTTCCCCAATCCCGGTTACAGTGATTCCCATTCCCGGTTACAGTGATTCCCAATCCCGGTTACAGTGATTCCCAATCCCGGTTACAGTGATTCCCATTCCCGGTTACAGTGGTTCCCAATCCCGGTTACAGTGGTTCCCAATCCCGGTTACAGTGGTTCCCGGTGTTTCCCGGGATCTTACCGGATTTGGGCGGGAATCTGTAGACGGATCCCGGCGGGATTTCCAGCTCCTCCCCGCGGGCCTCCTGGCGGCTGCTCAATGATCCCATTCCCGCCCCGGGAGCGGCTCCCGATCCTCAAACCGGGATCGGCGGCTGCAGCCGGAATGCGCGCTCCCGATCGTCCGCCCAACATCCGCAACGCGCGTTCCCGACGCTGCGTCCGCCGCGCGTCCCCGACACGCCTTTTAATCCCGAAAAAATCATCTGCAAACCGATCCCAATGGATCCGGGATCCGCCCGAAATCCACCAGAATCCACCTGAAATCCACCAGAAATCCACCAGAATCCACCTGAAATCCACCAGAATCCACCTGAAATCCACCAGAATCCACCTGAAATCCACCAGAATCCACCTGAAATCCACCAGAATCCACCTGAAATCCACCAGAATCCACCTGAAATCCACCTGAAATCCACCAGAAATCCACCAGCATCCACCTGAAATCCACCAGAATCCACCTGAAATCCACCAGAATCCACCTGAAATCCACCAGAATCCACCTGAAATCCACCAGAATCCACCTGAAATCCACCAGAAATCCACCAGCATCCACCTGAAATCCACCAGAATCCACCAGAAATCCACCAGCATCCACCTGAAATCCACCAGAATCCACCTGAAATCCACCAGAATCCACCTGAAATCCACCTGAAATCCACCAGAATCCACCTGAAATCCACCAGAATCCACCTGAAATCCACCAGCATCCACCTGAAATCCACCAGAATCCACCAGAAATCCACCAGAATCCACCTGAAATCCACCAGCATCCACCCGAAATCCACCAGAATCCACCTGAAATCCACCAGAAATCCACCAGAATCCACCCAAAATCCACCAGAATCCACCTGAAATCCACCAGATTCCACCCGAAATCCACCAGAATCCACCTGAAATCCACCAGAATCCACCTGAAATCCACCAGAAATCCACCAGCATCCACCTGAAATCCACCAGAATCCACCTGAAATCCACCAGAATCCACCTGAAATCCACCTGACATCCACCAGGAATCCATCTGAAATTCACCTGAAATTCAGGAGAATCCACCTGAAATCTATCAAGAATGCACCAATTCCCATTCCATTGCCTCTGGATTGCTCATTTAAATATGTGTCCGGATTCTCCTGGTGGTCCCCACAGCAAACGGCTGCATTTGTGAGACGGCAGCTATTTCATGCTGGTTTCCACAAACGTTTTCAGTCGTTCACAATCAGTAAGAATAAACAAAACACCTCCTCCACAATAGTTCTCAATGCTGGGGCCCGGCAAGGCTGCGTACTTAGCCCCCTACTCTACTCCCTGTACACGACTGCGTGGCAAAACGTGGTTCCAACTCCATCTACAAGTTTGCTGACGATACGACCATAGTGGGCCGGATCTCGAATAACGACGAGTCAGAATACAGGCGGGAGATAGAGAACCTAGTGGATGGTGCAGCGACAACAATCTCTCCCTCAATGCCAGCAAAACTAAAGAGCTGGTCATTGACTTCAGGAAGCAAAGTACTGTACACACCCCTGTCAGCATCAACGGGGCCGAGGTGGAGATGGTTAGCAGTTTCAAATTCCTAGGGGTGCACATCGCCAAAAATCTGTCCTGATCCACCCACGTCAACGCTACCACCAAGAAAGCACAACAGCGCCTATACTTCCTCAGGAAACTAAGGAAATTCGGCATGTCCACATTAACTCTTACCAACTTTTACAGATGCACCATAGAAAGCATCCTATCGGGCTGCATCACAGCCTGGTATGGCAACTGCTCGGCCCAGGACCGCAAGAAACTTCAGAGAGTCGTGAACACCGCCCAGTCCATCACACGAACCTGCCTCCCATCCATTGACTCCATCTACACCTCCCACTGCCTGGGGAAAGCGGGCAGCATAATCAAAGACCCCTCCCACCTGCTTACTCACTCTTCCATAAGACATAGGAGCAGAATTAGGCCACTCGGCCCATCGAATCTGCTCCGCCATTCAATCATGGCTGATATTTTCTCATCCCCATTCTCCTGCCTTCTCCCCATAACCGCTGATCCCCTTATTAATCAAGAACCTATCTATCTTCTTCCAACTTCTCCCATCGGGCAGGAGATACAGAAGTCTGAGAACACACACGAACAGACTAAAAAACAGCTTCTTCCCCGCTGTTACCAGACTCCTAAACGACCCTCTTATGGACTGACCTCATTAATACTACACCCCTGTATGCTTCACCCGATGCATACCTTGTGTTGCCCTATTATGTATTTTCTTTTATTTCCTTTTCTTTTCATGTACTTAATGATCTGTTGAGCTGCTCGCAGAAAAATACTTTTCACTGTACCTCGGTACACGTGACAATAAACAAACCCAATCGAATCGTAATGGCGCCTGGGGGGGTCTCCCAGGTCATTGGAGACCCCCAGGTGTTTGGAGACGGAGCAGGGAGGCACACAGGCACCGTTGGGGAGTCCGGGTAACACTGCCAGAGGGGCAGTGCCAGGGATCGATCCTGGGTTGAAGGAGGTCTTACCACATGGTGAGGGATGTTCCCGGGGGCCTCCCTGAGGTCGGGGTGTTTGGAAACGAGGGGGGGGGGGTCACTGAAGGGGTTGATGGTCTGGGCAGCCAGACTGAAATGTGCTCCTCACGAGGAGCCTTAGGAGCAGAATTAGGCCACTCGGCCCATCGAGCCTGCTCCGCTATTCAATCATGGCTGATATTTTCTCATCCCCATTCTCCTGCCTTCTCCCCATAACCCCGGATCCCCTTATTAATCAAATACCTATCTATCTCGGTCTTAAAGACACTCAGTGAATTGGTCTCCACAGCCTTCTGCGGCAAAGTGTTCCACAGATTCACCACCCTCTGGCTGAAGAAATTCCTCCTCATCTCTGTTTTAAAGGATCGTCCCTTTAGTCTGAGATGGTGTCCTCTGCTTCTAGTTTTTCCTACAAGTGGAAACATCCTCTCCACGTCCACTCTATCCGGGCCTCGCAGTATCCTGTAAGTTTCAATAAGATCCCCCCTCATCCTTCTAAACTCCAACAAGTACAGAACCTGACTCCTCAACTGTTCCTCATACAACCAGCTCTTCATTCCAGAGATCATTCTTGTGAACCTCCTCTGGACCCTTTCCAAGGCCAGCACATCCTTCCTTAGATACAGGGCCCAAAACTGCTCTCAATACTCCAAATGGGGTCTGACCAGAGCCTTATACAGCCTCAGAAGTACATCCCTGGTCTTGTATTCTAGCCCTCTCGACATGAACGCTAACATTGCATTTGCCTTCCTAACTGCCGACTGAACCTGCACGTTAACCTTAAGAGAATCGTGAACAAGGAGTCCCAAGTCCCTTTGTGCTTCTGATTTCCGAAGCATTTCCCCATTGAGAAGATAGTCTGTGCCTAAATTCCTCCTTCCAAAGTGCACAACCTCACACTTTTCCACATTGTATACCATCTGTCACTTCATTGCCCACTCTCCTAGCTTGTCCAAGTCCTTCTGCAGCCCCTTTGCTTCCTCAATACTACCTGTCCCTCTACAGATCTTTGTATCATCTGCAAACTTAGCAACAGTGCCTTCAGTTCCTTCTTCCAGATCATTAATGTATGTTGTGAACAGTTGTGATCCCAGCACAATCTCACCTTCCCCCCACCCCCATCCTTTGATCCCCTTCGGCCTCAGTGCTACATCTTTTTTAAAAAATGTATTTTATTACAAACTTGTATCAAAACAGGTTACGGCCAATAAACACCCAGGGAAACATACTTCCCAACAATCAACTATACAGTCTGTACAGATCCCCCCCCCCCCGGCGATGAGCAGCTTCTCAAACACGGTCACAAACATCCCCCACCTTTTCTCAACCCCCCCCGCTGAGCCCCTCAACTCACACTTTATCTTCTCTAACCACAGGAAGTCGTACAGGTCACCCAACCAAGCTGCTACCCCCGGCGGCGATGCCGGCCGCCACTCCAGCAAAATTCGCCGCCGTGCAATCAGAGAAGCGAAGGCGTGTGATTCGCTGGCCCCCACCCACACCTCTCACACTCATCTGCTTCCCCCTGAAAGAACCCACTCATTCTCGCCCGAGTCACATGCACCCTGTGCACCACCTTAAACTGTATCAGGCTCATCCCTGCCCAAGAGGAGGTCCCGTTTACCCTTCGCAGTGCCTCACTCCATACTCCAATTGATCTCCATTCCCAACTCCGCTTCCCATTTCTCCGTGACCTTCACCAGATGCTCGCTCAGTGCCATATCTAACCGCGTCTTGAAAACATCCCAGGTGAGATTCCCCATCAGCCGGAATCGCGAAACTTGATTGGGCGGGAAATCGGTTGTGATGCTGAAATTGTGACTGGCATTGGGTGCGTGGCAGATTGCTCTGTCACGCCACAGCAGCATCGATGCGTTCCACTCCGCACGTACAGCAAACATTTTTTTGCATATCATTAGTGGGTCTGAGCCGGTTTTCTCCGGGTCTTCCACGGTGCTCCACCCCACTGGCTGGAATTCCCGACATCCAGGTTCACTTGTGGTTTCAAAAAGTGGGAAAGAGGCGCAGTGGCTGGTGAGGGAGGGAGAGGCGGTCGGACACACACACAGAGCACGACCATGGGCTGCTGGGAGAGGGAATTCCGCCAGCCCTGGGGGAACGGAGGCAATGCGATGGCAGGGGGTTGACCAGAGGATGGGCCTTGGGGTCGGGGTGAACCAACCCCACGGGACCGGGTTGTCCAGGCACCATTGTCACGGCCTGCAAGGCAGCCATCTTCCTGCGCACTCTACTGACCGCCGACCATGGCGCCTGGCTGTGCAGAGTGACACTGACTATGTGGGTGTCCCCACCCTGTATACCCACACCCCAGCCCCCTACCCACTGGATACCACCCACTGGCAGGGCAGCATGCCACTCACCCAAGGGCAATGCCCACAGTAGCCCCTGCAGGTGGGCACCGGACCAGGGACAAGGAGTGTACCTCTGGCAGTGGGACAGGTGGCAGGCCCAGAGGCCCCCAAGTTGCTGGGCACCAAAGGGGCAAGGGGTGTGGTGGACAGGGTGCCACTGGGAACAGCCGGGGTGTGGGTGTGGGAATGGGGAGGGAGGGGGACATGCGGGGCAGGGTCTGCAGTGCAGCCGTTGGACCTGGCTGGGCACGGAGGGGTTCCGCACCAGGCTGACATGTTGGCCCTTCACCCCCCGCGGACAATGGGTATTGGAATACAACCAGCAATGGTGCCTTCCTGCTGGTCGCCGCAGCCCTGGGGGATGCTCTGCGGCTGTACGAGCTGGAGCTGCTCGAGGAGGACGAAGCTGCAGCAGCAGAGCGGGGAGAGTAGCAGCGGGGCGGGGAGAGTAGCAGCGGAGCGGGGAGAGTAGCAGCGGGGCGGGGAGAGTAGCAGCGGAGCGGGGAGAGTAGCAGCGGGGCGGGGAGAGTAGCAGCGGAGCGGGGAGAGTAGCAGCAGAGCGGGGAGAGTAGCAGCAGAGCGGGGAGAGTAGCAGCAGAGCAGGGAGAGTAGCAGTGGAGCGGGGAGAATAGCAGCAGAGCGGGGAGAGTAGCAGCGGAGCGGGGAGAGTAGCAGCAGAGCAGGGAGAGTAGCAGCGGGGCGGGGAGAGTAGCAGCGGAGCGGGGAGAGTAGCAGCGGGGCGGGGAGAGTAGCAGCGGAGCGGGGAGAGTAGCAGCGGGGCGGGGAGAGTAGCAGCGGAGCGGGGAGAGTAGCAGCAGAGCGGGGAGAGTAGCAGCAGAGCAGGGAGAGTAGCAGCGGAGCGGGGAGAATAGCAGCAGAGCGGGGAGAGTAGCAGCGGAGCGGGGAGAGTAGCAGCAGAGCAGGGAGAGTAGCAGCAGAGCGGGGAGAGTAGCAGCAGAGCGGGGAGAGTAGCAGCGGAGCGGGGAGAGTAGCAGCGGAGAGGGCAGCAGCGGAGCGGGGAGAGTAGCAGCAGAGCGGGGAGAGTAGCAGCAGAGCGGGGAGAGTAGCAGCGGGGCGGGCAGCAGCGGAGCGGGGAGAGTAGCAGCAGAGCGGGGAGAGTAGCAGCGGAGCGGGGAGAGTAGCAGCAGAGCGGGGAGAGTAGCAGCAGAGCAGGGAGAGTAGCAGCGGAGCGGGGAGAGTAGCAGCAGAGCGGGGAGAGTAGCAGCGGAGCGGGGAGAGTAGCAGCAGAGCAGGGAGAGTAGCAGCAGAGCGGGGAGAGTAGCAGCAGAGCGGGGAGAGTAGCAGCGGAGCGGGGAGAGTAGCAGCGGAGAGGGCAGCAGCGGAGCGGGGAGAGTAGCAGCAGAGCGGGGAGAGTAGCAGCAGAGCGGGGAGAGTAGCAGCGGGGCGGGCAGCAGCGGAGCGGGGAGAGTAGCAGCAGAGCGGGGAGAGTAGCAGCAGAGCGGGGAGAGTAGCAGCAGAGCGGGCAGCAGCGGAGCGGGGAGAGTAGCAGCGGGGCGGGGAGAGTAGCAGCAGAGTGGGGAGAGTAGCAGCAGAGCGGGCAGCAGCAGAGCGGGGAGAGTAGCAGCAGAGCGGGGAGAGTAGCAGCGGGGCGGGGAGAGTAGCAGCAGAGTGGGGAGAGTAGCAGCAGAGCGAGGAGAGTAGCAGCAGAGCGGGCAGCAGCAGAGCGGGCAGCAGCAGAGCGGGCAGTAGCAGAGTGGGCAGCAGCGGAGCGAGCAGTAGCAGAGCGGGCAGCAGTGGAGCGGGCAGCAGTGGAGCGGGCAGCAGCGGAGCGAGCAGCAGCAGAGTGGGCAGCAGCGGAGAGAGCAGCAGCGGAGCGAGCAGCAGCAGAGTGGGCAGCAGCGGAGAGAGCAGCAGCGGAGTGGGCAGCAGCGGAGCGGGCAGCAGCGGAGTGGGCAGCAGCGGAGAGAGCAGCAGCGGAGTGGGCAGCAGTGGAGCAGGCAGCAGCGGAGCGGGCAGCAGCGGAGCGGGCAGCAGCGGAGCGGGCAGCAGTGGAGCGGGCAGCAGTGGAGCGGGCAGCAGCGGAGCGAGCAGCAGCAGAGTGGGCAGCAGCGGAGAGAGCAGCAGTGGAGCGGGCAGCAGCGGAGCGGGCAGCAGCGGAGCGAGCAGCAGCGGAGCGAGCAGCAGAGGAACGGGCAGCAGCGGAGCGAGCAGCAGCGGAGCGAGCAGCAGTGGAGGGGGCAGCAGCGGAGCGGGCAGCAGCGGAGCGAGCAGCAGCGGAGTGGGCAGCAGCGGAGCGGGCAGCAGCGGAGCGAGCAGCAGAGGAACGGGCAGCAGCGGAGCGGGCAGCAGGGGAGCGGGCAGCAGCAGAGTGGGCAGCAGCAGAGCGGGCAGCAGCGGAGTGGGCAGCAGCGGAGCGGGCAGCAGCAGAGCGGGCAGCAGCAGAGCGGGCAGCAGGGGAGCGGGCAGCAGCAGAGCGGGCAGCAGCAAGCGGGCAGCAGCGGAGCGGGCAGCAGCGGAGTGGGCAGCAGCGGAGCGGGCAGCAGCGGAGCGGGCAGCAGCAGAGCGGGCAGCAGCGGAGCGGGCAGCAGCTGAGTGGGCAGCAGCAGAGCGGGCAGCAGTGGAGCGGGCAGCAGCGGAGCGGGCAGCAGCGGAGCGAGCAGCAGTGGAGCGGGCAGCAGCGGAGAGGGCAGCAGCGGAGCGGGCAGCAGCGGAGTTAGCTTCAGTGGAGCGAGCAGCAGCGGAGTGGGCAGCAGCGGAGCGGGCAGCAGCGGAGAGGGCAGCAGCAGAGCGGGCAGCAGCAGAGCGGGCAGCAGCAGAGTGGGCAGCAGCAGAGTGGGCAGCAGCGGAGCGAGCAGCAGCGGAGGTGGCAGCAGCAGAGCGGGCAGCAGCGGAGTGGGCAGCAGCAGAGTGGGCAGCAGCAGAGCGGGCAGCAGCGGAGCGGGCAGCAGCAGAGTGGGCAGCAGCGGAGTGGGCAGCAGCAGAGCGGGCAGCAGCGGAGCGGGGCAGCAGCGGAGCGGGCAGCAGTGGAGTGGGCAGCAGCGGAGCGGGCAGCAGTGGAGTGGGAAGCAGCGGAGCGGGCAGCTGCGGAGCGGGCAGCAGCGGAGCGGGCAGCAGCGGAGCGGGCAGCAGTGGAGCGGGGCAGCAGCGGAGTGGACAGCAGCGGAGCGGGCAGCAGCGGAGCGGGCAGCAGCAGAGCGGGCAGCAGCGGAGCGAGCAGCAGCGGAGCGGGCAGCAGCAGAGCGGGCAGCAGCGGGGCGAGCAGCAGCGGAAGGGGCAGCAGCAGAGCGGGCAGCAGCGGAGCGGGCAGCAGTGGAGCGGGCAGCAGAGCGGGCAGCAGCGGAGCGGGCAGCAGAGCGGGCAGCAGCGGAGCGAGCAGCAGAGCGGGCAGCAGTGGAGCGGGCAGCAGAGGAGTGAGCAGCAGCAGAGTGGGCAGCAGCGGAGTGGGCAGCAGCGGAGTGGGCAGCAGCGGAGCGAGCAGCAGAGCGGGCAGCAGCGGAGCGGGCAGCAGCAGAGTGGGCAGCAGCAGAGTGGGCAGCAGCGGAGTGGGCAGCAGCAGAGTGGGCAGCAGCAGAGTGGGCAGCAGCAGAGCGGGCAGCAGCAGAGCGGGCAGCAGCAGAGTGGGCAGCAGCAGAGCGGGCAGCAGCAGAGCGGGCAGCAGCAGAGCGGGCAGCAGCAGAGCGGGCAGCAGCAGAGTGGGCAGCAGCGGAGTGGGCAGCAGCAGAGCGGGCAGCAGCAGAGCGGGCAGCAGCGGGGCGAGCAGCAGCGGAAGGGGCAGCAGCAGAGCGGGCAGCAGCGGAGCGGGCAGCAGTGGAGCGGGCAGCAGAGCGGGCAGCAGCGGAGCGGGCAGCAGAGCGGGCAGCAGCGGAGCGAGCAGCAGAGCGGGCAGCAGTGGAGCGGGCAGCAGAGGAGTGAGCAGCAGCAGAGTGGGCAGCAGCAGAGCGGGCAGCAGCGGAGTGGGCAGCAGCGGAGCGAGCAGCAGAGCGGGCAGCAGCGGAGCGGGCAGCAGCAGAGTGGGCAGCAGCAGAGTGGGCAGCAGCGGAGTGGGCAGCAGCAGAGTGGGCAGCAGCAGAGTGGGCAGCAGCAGAGCGGGCAGCAGCAGAGCGGGCAGCAGCAGAGTGGGCAGCAGCAGAGCGGGCAGCAGCAGAGCGGGCAGCAGCAGAGCGGGCAGCAGCAGAGCGGGCAGCAGCAGAGTGGGCAGCAGCGGAGTGGGCAGCAGCAGAGCGGGCAGCAGCAGAGTGGGCAGCAGCAGAGCGGGCAGCAGCAGAGCGGGCAGCAGCGGAGTGGGCAGCAGCAGAGCGGGCAGCAGCAGAGTGGGCAGCAGCAGAGTGGGCAGCAGCGGAGTGGGCAGCAGCGGAGTGAGCAGCAGCAGAGTGGGCAGCAGCAGAGTGGGCAGCAGCAGAGCGGGCAGCAGCAGAGCGAGCAGCAGCAGAGTGGGCAGCAGCGGAGGGGGCAGCAGCGGAGTGGGCAGCAGCGGAGCGGGCAGCAGCGGAGCGGGCAGCAGCGGAGCGGGCAGCAGCGGAGGGGGCAGGAGCGGGGCAGCAGCGGAGCGGGCAGCAGCGGAGCGGGCAGCAGCAGAGCGGGCAGCAGCAGAGCGGGCAGCAGCGGAGGGGGCAGCAGCGGAGCGGGCAGCAGCGGAGCGGGCAGCAGCAGAGCGGGCAGCAGCGGAGCGGGCAGCAGCAGAGCGGGCAGCAGCAGAGCGGGCAGCAGCGGAGTGGGCAGCAGCGGAGCGGGCAGCAGCGGAGCGGGCAGCAGCAGAGCGGGCAGCAGCAGAGCGGGCAGCAGTGGAGCGGGCAGCAGCAGAGCGGGCAGCAGCGGAGGGGGCAGCAGCGGAGTGGGCAGCAGCGGAGCGGGCAGCAGCGGAGTGGGCAGCAGGGGAGCGGGCAGCAGCAGAGTGGGCAGCAGCGGAGCGGGCAGCAGCAGAGCGGGCAGCAGTGGAGCGGGCAGCAGCGGAGCGGGCAGCAGCGGAGTGGGCAGCAGCAGAGCGGGCAGCAGTGGAGCGGGCAGCAGCGGAGTGGGCAGCAGCAGAGCGGGCAGCAGCGGGGCAGGCAGCAGCGGAGTGGGCAGCAGCAGAGCGGGCAGCAGCGGGGCAGGCAGCAGCGGAGTGGGCAGCAGCGGAGCGGGCAGCAGCGGAGCGGGCAGCAGCGGAGGGGGCAGCAGCGGAGCGGGCAGCAGCAGAGCGGGGCAGCAGCGGGACGGGCAGCAGCGGAGCGGGCAGCAGCGGGACGGGCAGCAGCGGAGCGGGCAGCAGCGGGACGGGCAGCAGCGGGACGGGCAGCAGCGGAGCGGGCAGCAGCGGGACGGGCAGCAGCAGAGTGGGCAGCAGCGGAGCGGGCAGCAGCGGAGTGGGCAGCAGCGGAGCAGGCAGCAGCGGGACGGCAGCAGCGGAGCGGGCAGCAGCGGAGCGGGCAGCAGTGGAGCGGGCAGCAGCGGGACGGCAGCAGCGGAGCGGGCAGCAGCAGAGCGGGCAGCAGCGGAGTGGGAAGCAGCGGAGCGGGCAGCAGCAGAGTGGGCAGCAGCGGAGCGGGCAGCAGCAGAGCGGGCAGCAGCGGGACGGCAGCAGCGGAGCGGGCAGCAGCAGAGCGGGCAGCAGCAGAGCGGGCAGCAGCGGAGTGGGCAGCAGCGGAGCGGGCAGCAGCGGAGCGGGCAGCAGCTGGGCGGAAAGCAGCGGAGTGAGCAGCAGCAGAGCGGGCAGCAGTGGAGCGAGCAGCAGCGGAGTGGGCAGCAGCAGAGCGGGCAGCAGCGGAGCGGGCAGCAGCGGAGCGGGCAGCAGCTGGGCGGAAAGCAGCGGAGTGAGCAGCAGCAGAGCGGGCAGCAGTGGAGTGGGCAGCAGTGGAGCGGGCAGCAGCGGAGTGGGCAGCAGCGGAGCGGGCAGCAGTGGAGCAGACAGCAGCAGAGCGGGCAGCAGCGGAGTGGGCAGCAGCAGAGCGGGCAGCAGCAGAGCGGGCAGCAGCAGAGCGGGCAGCAGTGGAGTGGGCAGCAGTGGAGCGGGCAGCAGTGGAGCGGGCAGCAGCAGAGCGAGCAGCAGTGGAGTGGGCAGCAGTGGAGCGAGCAGCAGCGGAGCGGGCAGCAGCGGAGCGGGCAGCAGCAGAGCGGGCAGCAGCAGAGCGGGCAGCAGCAGAGCGGGCAGCAGTGGAGTGGGCAGCAGTGGAGCGGGCAGCAGTGGAGCGGGCAGCAGCAGAGCGAGCAGCAGTGGAGTGGGCAGCAGCGGAGCGAGCAGCAGCGGAGCGAGCAGCAGTGGAGCGAGCAGCAGCAGAGCGGGCAGCAGCGGAGCGAGCAGCAGTGGAGCGAGCAGCAGTGGAGCGAGCAGCAGTGGAGCGAGCAGCAGTGGAGCGAGCAGCAGCGGAGTGGGCAGCAGCGGAGCGGGCAGCAGCGGAGCGAGCAGCAGCGGAGCGGGCAGCAGCGGAGCGAGCAGCAGCGGAGCGGGCAGCAGCGGAGCGAGCAGCAGTGGAGCGAGCAGCAGCGGAGCGAGCAGCAGCGGAGCGAGCAGCAGCGGAGCGGGCAGCAGTGGAGCGAGCAGCAGGGGAGCGAGCAGCAGCGGAGCGAGCAGCAGCGGAGCGAGCAGCAGCGGAGTGAGCAGCAGCGGAGCGAGCAGCAGCGGAGCGAGCAGCAGCGGAGGGGGCAGCAGCGGAGCGAGCAGCAGTGGAGCGAGCAGCAGGGGAGCGAGCAGCAGCGGAGCGAGCAGCAGCGGAGCGAGCAGCAGCGGAGTGAGCAGCAGCGGAGCGAGCAGCAATGGAGCGAGCAGCAGCGGAGCGAGCAGCAGCGGAGCGGGCAGCAATGGAGCGAGCAGCAGCGGAGCGAGCAGCAGCGGGGCGGGCAGCAGGGGAGCGAGCAGCAGTGGAGCGGGCAGCAGCGGAGCAGGCAGCAGCGGAGTGGGCAGCAGCGGGGCGGGCAGCAGTGGAGCGAGCAGCAGTGGAGCGGGCAGCAGCGAGCGGGCAGCAGCAGAGCGGGCAGCAGCAGAGCGGAAAGCAGTGGAGCGGGCAGCAGCGGAGCGAGCAGCAGCTGGGCGGAAAGCAGTGGAGCGGGCAGCAGCGGAGCGGGCAGCAGCGGAGCGGGCAGCAGCGGAGCAGGCAGCAGCTGGGCGGAAAGCAGCGGAGCGGGCAGCAGCGGAGTGGGCAGCAGCGGAGCGAGCAGCAGCAGAGCGGAAAGCAGTGGAGCGGGCAGCAGCGGAGCGGGCAGCAGCGGAGCGGGCAGCAGCGGAGCAGGCAGCAGCTGGGCGGAAAGCAGCGGAGCGGGCAGCAGCGGAGTGGGCAGCAAGCAGAGCGGGCAGCAGCGGAGCGGGCAGCAAGCAGAGCGGGCAGCAGCGGAGCGGAAAGCAGCGGAGCGGAAAGCAGCAGAGCGGGCAGCAGCAGAGCGGAAAGCAGTGGAGCGGGCAGCAGCGGAGCGAGCAGCAGCGGAGGGGGCAGCAGCGGAGCAGGCAGCAGCGGAGTGGGCAGCAGCGGGGCGGGCAGCAGTGGAGCGGGCAGCAGCGGAGCGAGCAGCAGCGGAGGGGGCAGCAGCGGAGCAGGCAGCAGCGGAGTGGGCAGCAGCGGGGCGGGCAGCAGTGGAGCGAGCAGCAGTGGAGCGGGCAGCAGCTGGGCGGAAAGCAGTGGAGCGGGCAGCAGCGGAGCGGGCAGCAGTGGAGCGGGCAGCAGCGGAGCGAGCAGCAGTGGAGCGAGCAGCAGCAGAGCGGGCAGCAGCGGAGCGAGCAGCAGCAGAGCGGGCAGCAGCTGGGCGGAAAGCAGTGGAGCGGGCAGCAGCGGAGCGGGCAGCAGCGGAGCAGGCAGCAGCTGGGCGGAAAGCAGCGGAGCGGGCAGCAGCGGAGCGGAAAGCAGCGGAGCGGGCAGCAGCGGAGCGGGCAGCAGCTGGGCGGAAAGCAGCGGAGCGGGCAGCAGAGAAGCAGGAGGCAGCTGCCCAGGATGTAGAGCCGGCCGCCCAACAGACCGAGGAGGAGGAGGTGAGAAGGAGGCGCCGCGTGAGGCTCCCTGTGTACCGGCAGCGCCTGACCTTCGAAGACCTGCCGGACCAGGCATGCCGTTGGAGACTCCGGCTGAGCTGAGGGACTGTGCGACACATCTGCCAGATGATGGCACACCTGGCACCGCGGGGGTATGGGCGAGGACACCCGCTCCCGGTGGCCGTCAAGGTGACGGTCGCCCTGGACGTTTACACCACGGGGTCCTTTCAGCCGCCGAGTGCGGATCTGTCCGGGATCTCAGTGCACACGTGCATCCGCGCCATCACGGCTGGCTGTCCCTGGCGGTGTTGCCCACGCTGCTCACGGCCTCTCCCACCTACGCTCAGGCACAGCAGCCACCTCCTCACCCGGAGGTAAGAGGTGCCCCGCCTGGCCTGCACAGCGTCCAACAGAGCCTCCAGTTCAGCAGCCGTGAACCAGCGCACACTCTCCATGCTGCCATCTTGTTGGCTGGGATGAGTGTGTGGGGAGTGTGTCTGGGGAGTGTGTCTGGGGAGTCTGTGTGGGGAGTGTGCGTGGGGAGTGTGTGTGGGGAGTGTGCGTGGGGAGTGTGTGTGGGGAGTCTGTGTGGGGAGTGAGTGTGGGGAGTGTGCGTGGGGAGTGTGTGTGGGGAGTGTGCGTGGGGAGTCTGTGTGGGGAGTGTGTGTGGGGAGTGTGCGTGGGGATTGTGTGGGGAGTCTGTGTGGGGAGTGAGTGTGGGGAGTGTGCGTGGGGAGTCTGTGTGGGGAGTGTGTGTGGGGAGTGTGCGTGGGGATTGTGTGTGGGGAGTGTGCGTGGGGAGTCTGTGTGGGGAGTGAGTGTGGGGAGTGTGCGTGGGGAGTGTGTGTGGGGAGTGTGCGTGGGGAGTCTGTGTGGGGAGTGTGTGTGGGGAGTGTGCGTGGGGATTGTGTGGGGAGTCTGTGTGGGGAGTGAGTGTGGGGAGTGTGCGTGGGGAGTCTGTGTGGGGAGTGTGTGTGGGGAGTGTGCGTGGGGATTGTGTGTGGGGAGTGTGCGTGGGGAGTCTGTGTGGGGAGTGTGTGTGGGGAGTGTGCGTGGGGAGTCTGTGTGGGGAGTGTGTGTGGTGAGTGTGCGTGGGGAGTGTGCGTGGGGAGTCTGTGTGGGGAGTGTGCGTGGTGAGTGTGCATGGTGAGTGTGCGTGGGGAGTGTGCATGGGGAGTGGAGTTGGCTAGATGGGTATGCGTGGGGAGTGTGTGTGGGGAGTGTGCGTGGGGAGTCTGTGGGGAGTGTGTGTGGGGAGTGTGTGTGGGGAGTGTGCGTGGTGAGTGTGCGTGGGGAGTGTGCGTGGGGAGTGTGTGTGTGGAGTGTGCGTGGGGAGTGTGTGTGGAGAGTGGTGTTGGCTGAGATGAGTGTGCATGGGGAGTCTGTGTGGGGAGTGTGTGGGGAGTCTGTGTGGGGAGTGAGTGTGGGGAGTGTGCGTGGGGAGTCTGTGTGGGGAGTGTGTGTGGGGAGTGTGCGTGGGGAGTGTGTGTGGGGAGTGTGTGTGGGGAGTCTGTGTGGGGAGTGAGTGTGGGGAGTGTGCGTGGGGAGTGTGTGTGGAGAGTGATGTTAGCTGAGATGAGTGTGCATGGGGAGTCTGTGTGGGGAGTGTGTGGGGAGTCTGTGTGGGGAGTGAGTGTGGGGAGTGTGCGTGGGGAGTCTGTGTGGGGAGTGTGTGGGGAGTGTGTGTGGGGAGTGTGTGTGGGGAGTGTGTGGTGTGTGTGCGTGGGGAGTGTGTGTGGGGAGTGTGTGTGGGGAGTGTGTGTGGGGAGTGTGTGTGGGGAGTGTGCGTGGGGAGTCTGTGTGGGGAGTGTGTGGGGAGTCTGTGTGGGGAGTGTGTGTGGGGAGTGTGTGGTGTGTGTGCGTGGTGAGTGTGCATGGGGAGTGTGCGTGGGGAGTCTGTGTGGGGAGTGTGCGTGGTGAGTGTGTGTGGGGAGTGTGCGTGGGGAGTGTGCGTGGTGAGTGTGCGTGGGGAGTGTGCGTGGGGAGTGTGCGTGGTGAGTGTGCGTGGGGAGTGTGCGTGGTGAGTGTGCGTGGGGAGTGTGCGTGGTGAGTGTGTGTGGGGAGTGTGCGTGGGGAGTGTGCGTGGTGAGTGTGCGTGAGGAGTGTGCGTGGGGAGTGTGCGTGGTGAGTGTGCGTGGGGAGTGTGCGTGGTGAGTGTGCGTGGGGAGTGTGCGTGGGGAGTGTGCGTGGTGAGTGTGCGTGGGGAGTCTGTGTGGGGAGTGTGTGGGGAGTCTGTGTGGGGAGTGTGTGTGGGGAGTGTGTGGTGTGTGTGTGTGGGGAGTGTGTGTGGGGAGTGTGCGTGGGGAGTGTGTGTGGGGAGTCTGTGTGGGGGGTTGTGTGTGGGGAGTGTGAGTGGGGAGTCTGTGTGGGGTGTGTGCGTGGGGAGTGTGCGTGGGGAGTGTGCGTGGGGAGTGTGCGTGGGGAGTGTGCGTGGGGACTGTGCGTGGTGAGTGTGCGTGGGGAGTGTGCGTGGGGAGTGTGTGTGGGGAGTGTGCGCGGGGAGTGTGCGCGGGGAGTGTGTGCGGGGAGTGTGTGTGGGGAGTGTGTGTGGGGAGTGTGCATGGGGAGTGTGCGCGGGGAGTGTGTGCGGCGAGTGGAGTTGGCTGTGATGAGTGTGCGTGGGGAGTCTGTGTAGGGAGTGTGCGTGGGGAGTGGTGTTGGCTGAGATGAGTGTGCGTGGGGAATGTGTGCGGGGAGTGTGTGCGGGGAGTGTGTGTGGGGAGTGTGTGTGGGGAGTGTGTGGGGAGTGTGTGCGGGGAGTGTGTGCGGGGAGTGTGTGTGGGGAGTGTGTGTGGGGAGTGTGTGTGGGGAGTGTGTGCGGGGAGTGTGCGCAGTGAGTGTGTGGGGAGTGTGTGTGCGGAGTCTGTGTGGGGAGTGTGCGTGGGGAGTGGAGTTGGCTGAGATGGGTGTGCGTGGGGAGTCTGTGTGGGGAGTGTGCGTGGTGAGTGTGCATGGTGAGTGTGCGTGGGGAGTGTGCATGGGGAGTGGAGTTGGCTAGATGGGTATGCGTGGGGCGTGTGTGTGGGGAGTGTGCGTGGGGAGTCTGTGTGGGGAGTGTGCGTGGGGAGTGTGCGTGGGGAGTGCGTATGGTGAGTGTGCGTGTGGAGTGTGCGTGGGGAGTGTGCATGGTGAGTGTGCGTGGCGAGTGTGCGTGGCGAGTGTGTGTGGGGAGTGTGCGTGGGGAGTCTGTGTGGGGAGTGTGCGTGGGGAGTGTGCTTGGTGAGTGTGCGTGGGGAGTGTGCGTGGGGAGTGTGCGTGGGGAGTTTGCGTGGGGAGTCTGTGTGGGGAGTGTGCGTGGGGAGTGTGCGTGGGGTGTGTGCGTGGGGAGTGTGCGTGGGGAGTCTGTGTGGGGAGTGTGTGTGGGGAGTGTGCGTGGGGAGTGTGTGTGGGGAGTGTGCGTGGGGAGTCTGTGTGGGGAGTGTGTGTGGGGAGTGTGCGTGGGGATTGTGTGTGGGGAGTGTGCGTGGGGAGTCTGTGTGGGGAGTTTGTGTGGGGAGTGTGCGTGGGGAGTCTGTGTGGGGAGTGTGTGTGGTGAGTGTGCGTGGGGAGTGTGCGTGGGGTGTCTGTGTGGGGAGTGTGCGTGGTGAGTGTGCTTGGGGAGTGTGCATGGGGAGTGGAGTTGGCTAGATGGGTATGCGTGGGGAGTGTGTGCGTGGGGAGTCTGTGGGGAGTGTGTGTGGGGAGTGTGTGTGGGGAGTGTGCGTGGTGAGTTTGCGTGGGGAGTGTGCGTGGGGAGTGTGTGTGTGGAGTGTGCGTGGGGAGTCTGTGTGGGGAGTGTGCGTGGGGAGTGTTCGTGGGGAGTGTGCGTGGGGAGTGTGCGTGGGGAGTCTGTGTGGGGAGTGTGCGTGGGGAGTGTGCGTGGGGAGTGTTCGTGTGGAGTGTGCGTGGGGAGTTTGCGTGGGGAGTCTGTGTGGGGAGTGTGCGTGGGGAGTGTGCGTGGGGAGTGTGCGTGGGGAGTGTGCGTGGGGAGTGTTCGTGGGGAGTGTGCGTGGGCAGTCTGCGTGGGGAGTGTGCGTGGGGAGTGTGCGTGGGGAGTGTGCGTGGGGAGTGTTCGTGGGGAGTGTGCGTGGGGAGTGTGCGTGGGGAGTCTGTGGGGGAGTGTGCGTGGGGAGTGTGCGTGGTGAGTGTGTGTGGGGAGTGTGCGTGGGGAGTGTTCGTGGGGAGTGTGCGTGGGGAGTGTGCGTGGGGAGTCTGTGTGGGGAGTGTGCGTGGGGAGTGTGCGTGGGGAGTGTTCGTGGGGAGTGTGCGTGGGGAGTGTGCGTGGGGAGTCTGTGTGGGGAGTGTGCGTGGTGAGTGTGTGTGGGGAGTGTGCGTGGGGAGTGTGCGTGGTGAGTGTGCGTGGGGAGTGTGCGTGGGGAGTGTGCGTGGTGAGTGTGCGTGGGGAGTGTGCGTGGTGAGTGTGCGTGGGGAGTGTGCGTGGTGAGTGTGTGTGGGGAGTGTGCGTGGGGAGTGTGCGTGGTGAGTGTGCGTGAGGAGTGTGCGTGGGGAGTGTGCGTGGTGAGTGTGCGTGGGGAGTGTGCGTGGTGAGTGTGCGTGGGGAGTGTGCGTGGGGAGTGTGCGTGGTGAGTGTGCGTGGGGAGTCTGTGTGGGGAGTGTGTGGGGAGTCTGTGTGGGGAGTGTGTGTGGGGAGTGTGTGGTGTGTGTGTGTGGGGAGTGTGTGTGGGGAGTGTGCGTGGGGAGTGTGTGTGGGGAGTCTGTGTGGGGGGTTGTGTGTGGGGAGTGTGAGTGGGGAGTCTGTGTGGGGTGTGTGCGTGGGGAGTGTGCGTGGGGAGTGTGCGTGGGGAGTGTGCGTGGGGAGTGTGCGTGGGGAGTGTGCGTGGTGAGTGTGCGTGGGGAGTGTGCGTGGGGAGTGTGTGTGGGGAGTGTGCGCGGGGAGTGTGCGCGGGGAGTGTGTGCGGGGAGTGTGTGTGGGGAGTGTGTGTGGGGAGTGTGCATGGGGAGTGTGCGCGGGGAGTGTGTGCGGCGAGTGGAGTTGGCTGTGATGAGTGTGCGTGGGGAGTCTGTGTAGGGAGTGTGCGTGGGGAGTGGTGTTGGCTGAGATGAGTGTGCGTGGGGAATGTGTGCGGGGAGTGTGTGCGGGGAGTGTGTGTGGGGAGTGTGTGTGGGGAGTGTGTGGGGAGTGTGTGCGGGGAGTGTGTGCGGGGAGTGTGTGTGGGGAGTGTGTGTGGGGAGTGTGTGTGGGGAGTGTGTGCGGGGAGTGTGCGCAGTGAGTGTGTGGGGAGTGTGTGTGCGGAGTCTGTGTGGGGAGTGTGCGTGGGGAGTGGAGTTGGCTGAGATGGGTGTGCGTGGGGAGTCTGTGTGGGGAGTGTGCGTGGTGAGTGTGCATGGTGAGTGTGCGTGGGGAGTGTGCATGGGGAGTGGAGTTGGCTAGATGGGTATGCGTGGGGCGTGTGTGTGGGGAGTGTGCGTGGGGAGTCTGTGTGGGGAGTGTGCGTGGGGAGTGTGCGTGGGGAGTGCGTATGGTGAGTGTGCGTGTGGAGTGTGCGTGGGGAGTGTGCATGGTGAGTGTGCGTGGCGAGTGTGCGTGGCGAGTGTGTGTGGGGAGTGTGCGTGGGGAGTCTGTGTGGGGAGTGTGCGTGGGGAGTGTGCTTGGTGAGTGTGCGTGGGGAGTGTGCGTGGGGAGTGTGCGTGGGGAGTTTGCGTGGGGAGTCTGTGTGGGGAGTGTGCGTGGGGAGTGTGCGTGGGGTGTGTGCGTGGGGAGTGTGCGTGGGGAGTCTGTGTGGGGAGTGTGTGTGGGGAGTGTGCGTGGGGAGTGTGTGTGGGGAGTGTGCGTGGGGAGTCTGTGTGGGGAGTGTGTGTGGGGAGTGTGCGTGGGGATTGTGTGTGGGGAGTGTGCGTGGGGAGTCTGTGTGGGGAGTTTGTGTGGGGAGTGTGCGTGGGGAGTCTGTGTGGGGAGTGTGTGTGGTGAGTGTGCGTGGGGAGTGTGCGTGGGGTGTCTGTGTGGGGAGTGTGCGTGGTGAGTGTGCGTGGGGAGTGTGCATGGGGAGTGGAGTTGGCTAGATGGGTATGCGTGGGGAGTGTGTGCGTGGGGAGTCTGTGGGGAGTGTGTGTGGGGAGTGTGTGTGGGGAGTGTGCGTGGTGAGTTTGCGTGGGGAGTGTGCGTGGGGAGTGTGTGTGTGGAGTGTGCGTGGGGAGTCTGTGTGGGGAGTGTGCGTGGGGAGTGTTCGTGGGGAGTGTGCGTGGGGAGTGTGCGTGGGGAGTCTGTGTGGGGAGTGTGCGTGGGGAGTGTGCGTGGGGAGTGTTCGTGTGGAGTGTGCGTGGGGAGTTTGCGTGGGGAGTCTGTGTGGGGAGTGTGCGTGGGGAGTGTGCGTGGGGAGTGTGCGTGGGGAGTGTGCGTGGGGAGTGTTCGTGGGGAGTGTGCGTGGGCAGTCTGCGTGGGGAGTGTGCGTGGGGAGTGTGCGTGGGGAGTGTGCGTGGGGAGTGTTCGTGGGGAGTGTGCGTGGGGAGTGTGCGTGGGGAGTCTGTGGGGGAGTGTGCGTGGGGAGTGTGCGTGGTGAGTGTGTGTGGGGAGTGTGCGTGGGGAGTGTTCGTGGGGAGTGTGCGTGGGGAGTGTGCGTGGGGAGTCTGTGTGGGGAGTGTGCGTGGGGAGTGTGCGTGGGGAGTGTTCGTGGGGAGTGTGCGTGGGGAGTGTGCGTGGGGAGTCTGTGTGGGGAGTGTGCGTGGTGAGTGTGTGTGGGGAGTGTGCGTGGGGAGTGTGCGTGGTGAGTGTGCGTGGGGAGTGTGCGTGGGGAGTGTGCGTGGGGAGTGTGCGTGGTGAGTGTGCGTGGGGAGTGTGCGTGGTGAGTGTGCGTGGGGAGTGTGCGTGGTGAGTGTGTGTGGGGAGTGTGCGTGGGGAGTGTGCGTGGTGAGTGTGCGTGGGGAGTGTGCGTGGGGAGTGTGCGTGGTGAGTGTGCGTGGGGAGTGTGCGTGGTGAGTGTGCGTGGGGAGTGTGCGTGGGGAGTGTGCGTGGTGAGTGTGCGTGGGGAGTGTGCGTGGGGTGTGTGCGTGGTGAGTGTGCGTGGGGAGTGTGCGTGGGGAGTGTGCGTGGGGAGTGTGCGTGGTGAGTGTGCGTGGGGAGTGTGCGTGGGGAGTGTGCGTGGTGAATGTGCGTGGGGAGTGTGCGTGGGGAGTGTGCGTGGGGAGTGTGCGTGGTGAATGTGCATGGGGAGTGTGCGTGGGGAGTGTGCGTGGGGAGTGTGCGTGGGGAGTCTGTGTGGGGAGTGTGCGTGGGGAGTGTGCGTAGGGAGTGGAATGTGTATGTGCGGCTGCAGCTTGTCAGCCTCTCGAGTGTCAATCCAGGCTCCGGGCTAAGTGGACACGATTTCCATTGGAATTGGTTGTGTTATCCATGAGGCACCAAATCAGTCCCAGCATCAACGGAAATGGAGAAAACCGCCGGCAATGTTTTGGCCTCAACTACTTCCTGTGGTAATGAATTCCACAGGCCGACCACTCTCTGAATGAAGAAATGTCTCCTCTCTATCCTTAATGGTCCACCCATTCCTGCATCTACCCTGTCCAGTCCTGTTAGAATTTTATAAGTTTCTATCAGATCCTCCCTCATTCTTCTGAACTCCAGCGAACACAATCCAAACCGATTCAATCTCTCCTCGTACGTCAGTCCTGCCATCCCTGGAATCAGTCTGGTAAACCTTTGCTGCACTCCCTCGAGCGCAAGAACATCCTTCCTCCGAGAAGGAGACCAAAACTGCTCATACTCCAGGTGTAGCCTCACCAAGGCCCTGTATAATTGCAGTAAGTCAGCACTCAGCTGCACTTTTCTCAACTCCGTCACAGTTAGTAACTTCCCAAACAACTTTTCTGACATCCAGTATTGTCTATTTTCGTTAACATTTTGAAAACTTTGATCGTATTAGCACGGTTTTGTGAAGGGGAGGTCATGTCTCACTAACTTGATCCAGTTTTTCAATTATGTGACGAAGATGATTGATGCAGGTAGGGCAATGGATGTTGTCTATATGGACTTCAGTGAAGCCTTTGACAAGGTCCCTTGTCATGGCAGACTGGTACAGGTGAAGTCACACGGGATCAGGGGTGAGCTGGCAAGGTGGATACAGAACTGGCTAGGCCATAGAAGGCAGAGAGTAGCAATGGAAGGATGCTTTTCTAATTGGAGGGCTGTGACCAGTGGTGTTCCACAGGGATCAGTGCTGGGACCTTTGCTGTTTGTAGTATATATAAATGATTTGGAGGAAAATGTAACTGGTCTGATTAGTAAGTTTGCAGACGACACAAAGGTTGGTGGAATTGCGGATAGCGATGAGGACTGTCGGAGGATACAGCAGGATTTAGATCATTTGGAGACTTGAAAGGAAATGAAAAATGAAATGAAAATCGCTTATTGTCACAAGTAGGCTTCAAATGAAGTTACTGTGAAAAGCCCCTAGTCGCCACATTCCGGTGCCTGTTCGGGGAGGCTGGTACGGGAATCGAACCGTGCTGCTGGCCTGCCTTGGTCTGCTTTAAAAGCCAGCGATTTAGCCCTGTGCTATACCAGCCCCACTTGGGCGGAGAGATGGTAGGTGGAGTTTAATCCGGACAAATGTGAGGTAATACATTTTGGAATGTCTAATGCAGGTAGGGAATATACAGTAAATGGCAGAAGCATCAAGAGTATTGATAGTCAGAGAGATCTAGGAGTACAGGTCCACAGGTCACTGAAAGGGGCAACACAGGTGGAGAAGGTAGTCAAGAAGGCATATGGCATGCTTGCCTTCATTGGCCGGGGCATTGAGTATAAGAATTGGCAAGTCATGTTGCAGCTGTATAGAATCTTAGTTAGGCCACACTTGGAGTATAGTGTACAATTCTGGTCGCCACACTACCAGAAGGTAGAGAGGGTGCAGAAGAGATTTACCAGAATGTTGCCTGGTATGGAGGGCATTAGCTATGAGGAGCGGTTGGATAAACTCGGTTTGATCTCACTGGAACGAAGGAGGTTGAGGGGAGACCTGACAGAGGTCTACAAAATTATGAGGGGCATAGACAGAGTGGATAGTCAGAGGCTTTTCCCCAGGGTAGAGGGGTCAATTACTAGGGGGCATAGGTTTAAGGTGAGAGGGGCAAGGTTTAGAGTAGATGTACGAGGCAAGTTTTTTTACGCAGAGGGTAGTGGGTGCCTGGAACTCGCTACCGGAGGAGGTAGTGGAAGCAGGGACGATAGGGACATTCAAGGGGCATCTTGACAAATACATGAATAGGATGGGAATAGAAGGATACGGACCCAGGAAGTGTAGAAGATTGTAGTTTAGTCGGGCAGCATGGTCGGCACGGGCTTGGAGGGCCGAAGGGCCTGTTCCTGTGCTGTACATTTCTTTGTTAATCATCAGATCGTTGGGCTTCAGTTTTAGCCGACAGGCTCTTACGAGACTGAACTTTACCAAATATCTTCTGGAAGTCCTTGTAAGTAACATCTTGAGACATTCCCCTGAGCTCTACACTGCTCACCTTTCCAAAACTATTATTCAGTTTTGTCAGGATTGGCCTAATCTTTACAAATCTTCTGTCTCTCTGATCAGCTGAACATTTTGATGTGTTCAGTCATCATTTCCTTAATTATAGTCTTACTATTCCCAGTTGCCATGACCAATGGGTATTAGTGAGGTCTTGTTGCTGAAGACCAATGTCCCATGGAGCATTCTCATTCCCCAGTCAGCAGTTAAACACCAAAAATCTCACACAAACCACAGACCGGCTCAAAGGCAAATTTTCTTTTTAATTGCCGTAGATTCAGATTAACAAAGTGAAAAATCAGGAAAAAACCATTCCATACAGTGAATAGGAAGTATTATAAACATTCCGTACAGTGAATAAGAAGTATTATAAACATTCCATACAGTGAATAAGAAGTATTATAAACATTCCATACAGTGAATAGGAAGTATTATAAACATTCTATACAGTGAATAGGATGTATTATAAACATTCCATACAGTGAATAGGAAGTATTATAAACATTCCATACAGTGAATAGGAAGTATTATAAACATTCCATACAGTGAATAGGAAGTATTATAAACAGTCCATACAGTGAATAGGAAGTATTATAAACATTCCATACAGTGAATAGGAAGTATTATAAACATTCCATACAGTGAATAGGAAGTATTATACACATTCCATACAGTGAATAGGATGTAGTATAAACATTCCATACAGTGAATAGGAAGTATTATAAACATTCCATACAGTGAATAGGAAGTATTATAAACATTCCATACAGTAAATAGGAAGTAGTATAAATATTCCATACAGTGAATAGGATGTATTCTAAACATTCCATACAGTGAATATGGAGTATTCTAAACATTCCATACAGCGAATAGGAAGTATTATACACATTCCACACAGTGAATAGGAGGTATTATAAACATTCCATACAGTGAATAGGAAGTATTATACACATTCCATACAGTGAATAGGATGTAGTATAAACATTCCATACAGTGAATAGGAAGTATTATAAACATTCCATACAGTGAATAGGAAGTAGTATAAATATTCCATACAGTGAATAGGAGGTATTATAAACATTCCATACAGTGAATAGGAAGTATTCTAAACATTCCATACAGCGAATAGGAAGTATTATAAACATTCCATACAGTGAATAGGATGTATTCTAAACATTCCATACAGTGAATAGGAAATATTCTAAACATTCCATACAGCGAATAGGAAGTATTATAAACATTCCATACAGCGAATAGGATGTATTATAAACATTCCATACAGTGAATAAGAAGTATTCTAAACATTCCGTACAGTGAATAGGAAGTATTCTAAACATTCCATGCAGTGAATAGGAAGTATTATAAACATTCCATACAGTGAATAAGAAGTATTCTAAACATTCCGTACAGTGAATAGGATGTATTCTAAACATTCCATACAGCGAATAGGAAGTAATATAAACATTCCACACAGCGAATAGGAAGTATTATAAACATTCCATACAGTGAATAGGATGTATTCTAAACATTCCATACAGTGAATAGGAAGTATTATAAACATTCCATACAGCGAATAGGAAGTATTATAAACATTCCATACAGTGAATAGGAAGTATTCTAAACATTCCATACAGAGAATAGGAAGTATTATAAACATTCCATACAGTGAATAGGATGTATTCTAAACATTCCATACAGTGAATAGGAAATATTCTAAACATTTCATACAGCGAATAGGAAGTACTATAAACATTCCATACAGCGAATAGGATGTATTATAAACATTCCATACAGTGAATAAGAAGTATTCTAAACATTCCGTACAGTGAATAGGATGTATTCTAAACATTCCATGCAGTGAATAGGAAGTATTATAAACATTCCGGACAGTGAATAGGATGTATTATAAACATTCCATACAGTGAATAGGAAATATTCTAAACATGCCATACAGCGAATAGGAAGTATTCTAAACATTCCGTACAGTGAATAGGATGTATTCTAAACATTCCATACAGTGAATAGGAAATATTCTAAACATGCCATACAGCGAATAGGAAGTATTCTAAACATTCCGTACAGTGAATAGGATGTATTATAAACATTCCATGCAGTGAATAGGAAGTATTATAAACATTCCGTACAGTGAATAGGATGTATTATAAACATTCCGTACAGCGAATAGGATGTATTATAAACATTCCAAACTGGTGCCAGGAGGGAGTGTGGACAGTGAATTGATCATTTGGTGACTATGAGGGGAGTAGGGGATTGTTGGGTGACCAGAGGGATTTACTCAGAATCAATACAGAGGGCAAGGTGCTGGTGGCCACGTTGATCACTCAGTTACTATTGATCCCGCAGGGTTACAGCAGCACCAACAATCGCATCTTCACATCTCCCACCAATGGCTGTTCATCACAAATAAAGCCAGAAAATCCTGAAAGGAAATTATCCCCAAGGCATGGAGTTCCCCAGACGCATGGAGTTCCCCAGATGCATGGAGTTCCCCCAGACGCATGGAGTTCCCCCAGAAGCATGGCGTTCCCCTAGACGCATGGACTTCCCCAGACGCATGGACTACCCCCAGATGCATGGACTCCCCCCAGACGCATGGAGTTCCCCCAGACGCATGGAGCTCCCCAGACGCATGGAGTTCCCCCAGATGCATGGAGTTCCCCCAGATGCATGGAGTTCCCCAGACGCATGGACTTCCCCAGACGCATGGACTACCCCCAGATGCATGGACTCCCCCCAGACGCATGGAGTTCCCCCAGACGCATGGACTCCCCCCAGACGCATGGAGTTCCCCAGACGCATGGACTCCCCCCAGACGCATGGACTCTCCCCAGACGCATGGAGTTCCCCCAGACGCATGGACTCCCCCAGACGCATGGACTCTCCCCAGACGCATGGACTCACCCCCAGACGCATGGACTCCCCCCAGACGCATGGACTCTCCCCAGACGCATGGAGTTCCCCCAGACGCATGGACTCCCCCCAGACGCATGGACTCTCCCCAGACGCATGGACTCCCCCCAGACGCATGGACTCCCCCAGACGCATGGACTCCCCCCAGACGCATGGACTCCCCCAGACGCATGGACTCCCCCCAGACGCATGGACTCCCCCCCAGACGCATGGACTCCCCCCAGACGCATGGACTCCCCCAGACGCATGGACTCCCCCCAGACGCATGGACTCCCCCCAGACGCATGGACTCCCCCAGATGCATGGACTCCCCCCAGACGCATGGACTCCCCCCCAGACGCATGGACTCCCCCCAGACGCATGGACTACCCCCAGATGCATGGACTCCCCCCAGACGCATGGAGTTCCCCCAGACGCATGGAGCTCCCCAGACGCATGGAGTTCCCCCAGATGCATGGAGTTCCCCCAGATGCATGGAGTTCCCCAGACGCATGGACTTCCCCAGACGCATGGACTACCCCCAGATGCATGGACTCCCCCCAGACGCATGGAGTTCCCCCAGACGCATGGACTCCCCCCAGACGCATGGAGTTCCCCAGACGCATGGACTCCCCCCAGACGCATGGACTCTCCCCAGACGCATGGAGTTCCCCCAGACGCATGGACTCCCCCAGACGCATGGACTCTCCCCAGACGCATGGAGTTCCCCAGACGCATGGACTCCCCCCAGACGCATGGACTACCCCCAGATGCATGGACTCCCCCCAGACGCATGGAGTTCCCCCAGACGCATGGACTCCCCCCAGACGCATGGAGTTCCCCAGACGCATGGACTCCCCCCAGACGCATGGACTCTCCCCAGACGCATGGAGTTCCCCCAGACGCATGGACTCCCCCAGACGCATGGACTCCCCCAGACGCATGGAGTTCCCCAGACGCATGGACTCCCCCCAGACGCATGGACTCCCCCCAGACGCATGGACTCTCTCCAGACGCATGGATTCCCCCCAGACGCATGGACTCCCCCAGACGCATGGACTCCCCCCAGACGCATGGACTCCCCCCAGACGCATGGACTCCCCCAGACGCATGGACTCCCCCCAGACGCATGGACTCCCCCAGACGCATGGACTCCCCCCAGACGCATGGACTCCCCCCCAGACGCATGGACTCCCCCCAGACGCATGGACTCCCCCAGACGCATGGACTCCCCCCAGACGCATGGACTCCCCCCCAGACGCATGGACTCCCCCAGACGCATGGACTCCCCCCAGACGCATGGACTCCCCAGACGCATGGACTCCCCCAGACGCATGGAGTTCCCCAGACGCATGGACTCCCCCAGACGCATGGACTCCCCCAGACGCATGGACTCCCCAGACGCATGGACTCCCCCAGACGCATGGAGTTCCCCAGACGCATGGACTCCCCCAGACGCATGGACTCCCCCAGACGCATGGACTCCCCCAGACGCATGGACTCCCCCCAGACGCATGGACTCCCCCAGACGCATGGACTCCCCCAGACGCATGGAGTTCCCCAGACGCATGGACTCCCCCAGACGCATGGACTCCCCCAGACGCATGGACTCCCCCAGACGCATGGAGTTCCCCAGACGCATGGACTCCCCCCAGACGCATGGACTCCCCCAGACGCATGGACTCCCCCAGACGCATGGACTCCCCCAGACGCATGGACTCCCCCAGACGCATGACTCCCCCAGACGCATGGACTCCCCCAGACGCATGGACTCCCCCCAGACGCATGGACTCCCCCAGACGCATGGACTCCCCCAGACGCACGCCGTTCTCCATGATGGAGTTTTCAGTACAGACCCGGGCTCTGCATTTACACCTTGCTTGTTTCCATATAATCTGATTCACTTTTACTCAGTGGACGGGGGTGGAGGGAC